>NC_084461.1:61510000-61810000 GCF_027409185.1 Cynocephalus volans | reverse complement strand
CTTATTTTTTCAGAACATCTTCCCAGATTGGTGTTCTGTACAATGCTCTTTAAGAAATCCCAGGGTAGAGAGATCAAATAAAGACAAGAAGGCAAGGGAAAAAAACAGAGGCAGTTTGTGGATTAATACATACTGATAATTAGTTTATTAATCTGAATATATTAATAATAAGATGATTTTTTGGCCATTTAATCCATTTGGAATAACTTCTCATTATGCTGGGAGTACAACTACAATCATGAAATTATGGAAACATAATTGGTTCATAGGCAATAATAAAACCATTTATTACTCAGAGACAGCAAAGTTAACTTTCAGGCTGAAGTTATTATCATCTTTAATAAATGATAGCCACAGATACAACGTTAGAGTTTCCCCTCTACCTGTAGCCCCAGAAGGAACAGAAAAGCATAATCTATTAAGGATCTTCTAGTAGACCTTAAAAGGAGAGTTTGCTTTAGGGTTGTTTTGTTTTGTTTTGTTGAATTTTTTTGGTTTTTTTTTTTTAAAAAGGAAGCTCCTATGCTGAAAATGTTTTGTTCTTCCAATTTAGTCTCCTCCAGGCTCATGAATGAATAAAAACTAATTGAATATTTTCACTTGAGTTGAATACTGCCTTCTGCTGCAATGTTCATCAAGTTTCTAATATTCCTTCAAGGATAGATAAATACAAAAGCCTGTGTAGAAGGTCTACAAAATGCACACATTAATTATTTGGAATTAGAAGGCTTGGATTTCTGTCCAAATTCTTTTTCTTATTGTTTGAGTAACTTGAATCCAACTGGCAGCCCCAGAGACCCATCAAACTCAACCTATCTAAAACTGAGTACATTTTTTGTCACAATCCTGCTTTCTGTAAGGCCTATCCACCCAGGGACACACCCCAGGAATGAAGAAATCCTCCTCTCTCACCACTGCCACACAGTCAGACCCTACATCTTTAGGACCGAACTCATCAGTCCCCTCCTCTCCATCTCATTACACTGCTATGGTGCACACACTCTTCTGCAGGCCCCTGGCTGGTCCCTCTGCCTTCCACTGACCCCTCCAATCCATTCTCTCACCAGAGTAACCTTTCTAAAATAATAATCAAATCTAATTTTCTTAAAACAGCTCTCAGAGCTGCCATGGTAGAGTTCTAGCTCCTTGCCTCATATACAAGCCCTGCCAATCTGCCTACCTCTCAAGGCTATGTTCCAGATATCACTCCCCACCCCCACATGCACACCTCTATACTCCAGAACTGCAAAATGACCTGCATTTCTCCCAATGCATTATCTGGTTCAGAACTCTGAATTGTATGTATTTCCACAGCCCAGAATCCCTTTCCCTTCATTACATTACAGCTCTAGGATCACCTCTTCCAGGAAGCTTTCCCTGACCACTCTACTGTCACACTCTTCAGCATGCTCATCGTGCTATTTGCAAATGACTCCTGTGGCACTTATCATACTGTGCCGGGAGAGCTTATTTTTCTGCTCCAACCCAAAGCCCCTTAAAGACAAGGGCTTGGAATTTAAGTACTTATTAAGACCTCATTTTGTTCCAAATTGGTTTGTAAGTGGGTTACAAGGAAGGAAAAATATAGAATATGATTTTTAAAATCAGAATTTTATTTTTGAAAAGGAAAGGCAAGGGTAGAGGCATAAATAGGAAATGAGGAAATAAAAATACAGTCAGCAGTGCCCTAAGCATTGGCAGTGGGCAGGCCAGAAACTTAGCCCCAAGTTTCTTATCAGCCAACCAGAAGTAAGAAATCTGATCAGTTACAGTTACAGCAGGAAAAGCGAGCCAAGTGTTCAGGAAAAGCAGCAGCATTCCCAACTCAAGACCAATAAGAGGTTTCTCCCACAGGTCTTCAAGGAGAAAGCTTGAAGTAAGCCACCAGCTCCTTGGGCAGGCAGGGCAAGCTGCAGCTATCTCAGCACAGCCAGCTGCATCACCCACAGGGAAGGACACTAAAGGCAACTCCACGGGGCCCCAGGCAGGTGCAATTTGTGTAAGGAAGCTCAGCTGTTCAAGCTTAACCCAGGAGCATGTGCAGTGTGGAAAGCCACACAGACCTCCAGCAAGTCACCATAAACATCCTTTCTCCAAGACTACTTTTTAACAAACATGGGAGCAAAGAGTTTAAGATTACACTACATGACAAATACCTGGTGTGCAACTATTCTGTGTTGCCAATGAAAAGCAGAATCAAAGGTATTAGCCAGCTGTTTACACTGGTGGCTTAGGAACAAAGACCTTGTCCCATTTTTCCTCCCTAACCCCAGCATCTAGCATAGTGGCTCTCAGCCTCATCAGACCAATGTCTCTTTAAGTTAACTATCCTGCAATTCACTATCCTGCAATTAAGTTAACAGCTAACATAACTGTATTATCCCCAGTATATATATAACCCTATCCTCTCATATAATTTCCAAAAATAAAAAATCAATATAATATCCTAACTAAAATATGAAGCAAAAGAAAAGTAACTGATAACAAGATAATATGTATTCCAACATATAAAACCTTTGCCCTAACTGCCCTAGAAGATACAATGATGTGGTCAGATTTTTTCAATGACTGGGTCTTGTAAAAAACAAAATCTGAATTTATTCCAGATGAGAAGTACAGGAATATGCAAAAACAAAGGTAAGAATGCTTCCTAGAATAAAAACTTGTGTTTATCACCAGGACTGACAGACCATACTTCTTTGTTTACGGAAAAGGGGAAATAACCTAAACTGAAGTAAAAATTGCATGCCCAGATAAACTGCCAAGTTGGAGAAAATGAGAAATGATGATGTTCGTGCAAATGAGCTGCTGTTATGTATAAGTGTGGCATTGGAATGATTCCATGTGTTATGATGTGGAATAGAGTAGTGATAATGTATTATAAAAAATATATTTCTATTGTGAACTCCCACCACAAATAGAATGGTACATTCTGTCTCTGAATCACCACCAGGACTGTGAACAGATGTACAGGACAACTCTTAGCTGCATAGGACTGTTCTATACCCTGAGAAACATCCAGCATCCCTGAACCTGCACCTCTAAATGCCAGTGGTGCTCCCCAACCTTGTGACAACAAAAACACCTTCATGATTTCCAAAGCATCCTGGCCCAGCAGAGAAGGATCTCCCCAAAGTTTAAATGAGCTAAAGAACAAACAACTAACTGAAGGAATGAATGAATGAACAAATCGCATGCTATGATTTGAGTATCTGTTCCCTAGAATTCATGTGTTGGAAGCCTGATTCCCAATTCACTGGTGTTGGGAGGTGTTTGGGTCATGAGGGTGGAGTCCTGAACGGATTAACATTGTTACCACGGGATGGGGTTGTTATAAAGTGAGTTGGCCCCACCCATGTGTTTTCACTCATGCTTGCCTGCTCTTCCCTTTATCTGCCATGTTACGAAACAGCACGAAAGCCTTCACCAGAAGCTAGAGACATGGCCTTGGACTTCCCATCCTCCAGAATTGTGAGCCAAATAAACTTCTTTTCTTTATAAATTACCCAATATATGGTATTCTGACCCCAAATTTTGGAAGGAGGAGCACAATCTCTGTGTGTCAGGAGAGTGCTCTGAAGATCAGGAACTGGAGAGGACCTGGCCCAGGCCTGGCAAACAGCACTCAGTAAATGCCAGCTGAATAAAAAGTGGAAACAGTGCACTTTGTTCCATGCTGTCAGAGGACCCAGGAGCTTTGCTGTATCCCACAACCCCTGATCTTGCCTCTAAGCCCCTTGGTTCCTGCTCTGCTTCACTACACACTTCGACAGACTAGTTAACTAAGTAGTCCTGAGCACCTTCTGGGTTCCCTAAGTAAGGAAGGAGCATGCGTACCTTCTTCAGTGTCTGCAGCACCAGAGGGCATAGTCGATCTTTCCTCTGGCCTGGCTTCTTGCTCAAGAGCCTAAAAAACGAAGCAAAAAATTTACCAAAAACCATTTAAGGCTTCAGATATGCAACAAAGAGATGAAAATCACAATTAAGGTTTCAGAGCTGGAGAGGCTGGGAAAGAAAGGGGTGAGTAAAAGGTGCTGGGAGAACACACAGCCAGCACCCAGGATGACGTGAGAGAAATCAGGAGGCAGGAGCCAAAACTGTCCCTGCCACTAACCCTTTACCACTTCCGCAGGTCACAACAACTAGAAGGTTCTCCAGAATGTGATGCATGAACCAGAAAGAGAACAGAGAATCCTGAAACCAGAAAGAGGGGCTGCAGTTTTATGCATCTGCCCGCTGAAGCAGCCCCCACCCACATCTGGAGACACAGGGACCTCGGAGGAGCAGAATGAGGGGAGGAACACACTCGCAGGGAGCATCCAGGATGGCCATGGGGCTTGAGCTGCAAGCTGGTACACGCTGGGCAGGCTGTCCCCAGTGGAAACTGAGTTGGTGAGCCTTCCAAAGACCTTAGGGAAAAGCTGCCCTCTTGGGACTATCTGGATTTTCTTTTCAGATTCCCCACAACCAGTGAAAATGTAGAGAAACACAGAATTATGTGTCAATATGCCAAATGGTAAAACAGCTCAAAACTGCATCAGCATATGTTCCAAAATAAATCGTCAGCACACTTGGGCAGGTAACTACACAACCAACGTAGACAGACCCCTGAATCCCATTGGGCATGTTATGAAGCCCAGTGAGTCAAGTGCCTCTCTCTTTGATTATTTCAGAAGAACGTCCTGAGGCCAGAGCAAAAAGAATATGAAAATTACTCAATTTACCAAACCATAAAGGGGCAGGGACACAAGTGCCTAGTCACCAACCCATACCCCAGCCCTACCTCCAGGCACTGTGTTCTTTCTAGAGCCCACCATGGAATTAGTGGATGGACCAGAACAGGTCTGTACTGGGAGATACCGAGTCAATGAAAGCATGAGCACCTGGGGTGGAAGGAGACGTCACTACACAGACTCAAGGCCTGAACCAACCACCTACTCCACAGTTTACCTGGGGTCAGCCTTACCCTGACACCTTGTCTTTCAATGAGGGAAGTTGCCAAACCTACGTGAGAAAAGGACATCAGGCAAAACTGATTTCTGACTACAAAACAAAACTTGAAATAAGGAAAGATTTTTTTTTTCTTTTTTTGGTAAATGGGATTATTAAAACTGAATTTTCATCCTTATGAATAATTTTGAATGCAACTTTAGAAAACTTATATTTCCTAATTGCCTCATTAATTGTGGCCAACTTCTACAACTAAATTATCAGCATTCTGATTAATAGAAAAAACTTTGTTATGAGGAGATCATTTAAAAATGATTAAAAGATACACCTAAGATATTGCCTATTATCTAATTTTCTAATATCTTTCTTTATAGTTTGGATATTTACCACCAACCTGTCACTTTAGCATTTAATATTTATTACAAATTATCATGCCTCCACTGTCACATGAAAAGATGAAACTTTTACAACTCTGAACAAGTATGGCTTCTGAACAGGATCACCTGAACAGCTCTTGTATATGTAAAGCAAACTCAGGTTTCTGCAGCAAGGTTTTATTGCTGTTTTTCTAGAGGATTGCTGATAACTGAGCAATGCCCAAACCCTGAGTATAAACGAGTCCCCCTGTGGAGTACAAAGTATGGCCTATGGTTCAGTGAGAACAGATCAGTCTCCCAGATCACAGTCACTGTCTACAGCTGTCACATAAAAAACACACATTTAGACATGTAAGATTCAATAAAGCATGAATACTTTCTGTACATAAGGTATACATAATTTCATTATGTTTGTTATTCAAAGTTGTGAAGCTTGAGTGTGGACAACCCATATAATAAGTAACACCTGCTTACATCTTACAAAGTAAGATGTACCACAAAAAATTTTAAATTCGAGAACACTATAGGACCATTTTGTCAGGCAAGTAAGAATGAATGACTTTGGATATCATAAAGAATCTCAGCCCTTCCCTTCCCAGTCTCCCTGTTCACTCCCCAGCCACACACCTTGGAGTAGAAAGGAAAAAGAGGAGTGCTGAAATTTGGAACAATAAGGCCATTCCATTTTAAATGATTCTTTTATCATGTGTTTTCATAAAATGAAAATCTCAGAGAAACTGGAGAGCCATCTCCATTTGGCCTTTGTTACTATAAAGTCCACTATCATAATCCATTAAGGCATCTAGATTTATTCACCATAAATCTTCTCCAAGGTCCTAAGCATTATTTCAAATGCGTATGAGAAGTCACAAATCCAACCTAAGAAGTGGGAGGGTTTTATAATAAAGCGAATGTTCAATTATTTTTGATATGCATAGAGCTTATTCTATCCTTTTCAGGAAGCTAGCCTCCAAGTCCATGCTACTGTCTGAGTGCTCTTTCTGAGGACATGCACGTTGCTGAGCTCCGTCCCTGTGGAGCTGCTGGAAATGGGGCTCATGCTGAGAACTGCTGTGCGCAAAGTAAGTGTCTGCCCGGCCAGAATAACCACCACTTGGTGCTTTGGTGAGAAGCCACAGTGGTGGCTGTAGGTTTTAATATCGTTGACTGACAAGTATCCTTAAGCAAAACCCTCATTTTGCATATACTGTATGTAATCCAATAATGATCTTTGCTTGATATATAATGCTTTTGGCTAAATCTTTAGTTTAATTATATAAAGCAAACATTTCACAGAAGCCAAAACCGTGACTAATGACAATATCAATGTTCTTAACTGACTTTTTACTCTGTAAAGCCTACACGTTTGTGAAACCTATGCCTTGTTAACAGGTGTGCTTGAGAACACAGGAGGCTGCAGGATCACTGGTGAGTCTCTTAGATACTACGTACTGTCAAACAGATTGCCTCAGCACTCTTACTCAAAATAACACTTTTCCCAGTAATAAATAAAACATGTAAACATCCTTTATATTCTTTCAGAGTCTACAAACAAAATAATAATAATGATGAAGGTGAAACGTTTTAAGCCCTGAGATGGGCATGCTATGATAGCACTCAAAGCTAGTGTTTGGGCTATGATAGGGCAGGAAAAACCTCTTTGAAAAAGAACTAGGTTCTTACCTGTCCCCATTCAAGAAAAGTGTGTGCACTGGGACAAATGCTTAACTACATATAAGCCATAAGAAAGGCTGGGAATAGATATTACAAATGTAAAATAGCCCTAAATGCAACTGCTTTAGATAAGAATAATTTATAATAAATACCTTAAGAGAAAATATCTAATATTAGCATATTAATACCCAACCATGAGTAGGGCTGGCTCAGAAAAGTAAAGGAAACAAGATCATACAAACTACTATTTTTCTGCTACCAAAATTAATAATCTCCATTCTACTGATCTAACACAGTTTCCAATTCCATGTCCCTCTGAGGTTTCATTTTGCTACCAGCAAAAACACTTGTTCCCAAAACAGTGAATTGATGCCTACACACTCTCTAGAAGTGTACATTATTGTATACCAGAATAACTGGACACAAACCTTGACAAGGAAGGCTCTATCCCAAAAGTATTTCCGGAAGAGTTTAATATCTGCCTCCAACAAATGCTCGGCCGTGTGGTGAAGGGTCAGGGTCAGCGTTTCTGATGAGTGCAGGTACTGCAGGACAGCTTCTTCATTGAGCTGCACTCGGGAGAAGCTGGGAGAACGTCTGTCCTGAAAACTGAAACATCACAAATCAAAACCCACAAGCAGCTCCAGAGACTCCAACTCTAAGATCCCAGGACCCTCATTGCCTTGGTATTACAAATTCAACTGGCAAAATAATCCTTGAGAGTCATCTACACATAATAAATGCATAGGATCGTGTAAGCAAATAATAATAAAGCCATCTTCCTATTTCCACCTAGAGATGTTTATTGAGAAGCCATTGACATACTATATATTTTAAAGGTTTTTATAAATAATGAAACATACTGGCTTTTGAAAATAGTATTTACCTCGATACTTCAACTTCCTTTTAATCTGTAAAGATGCTTCTCACTTTAATAGAGTCACTTGTAGGAGAACAAATTAGCTGGCAGCCAATAATTTATTAGGTGATTACAGTGGAAAACACATATGATCTCCAGGGAGCATGGTGAGGTTTGGATGTTACAAACAAGTCAGATATTCATAACTGCTACCACTGTTGCAAATCACTTTCTCATGCAAATTATAATATGCATAAATTTGATCCTGTTATATTTTTGAATACACTCATAAACAAAGGAACAATATTCCCAAACTAAATTCTTGAATATGAGCTTATTTTCTGTTCTGTCTTGGCTAAGAACAATTGCACATTAATTAGCTATATGTAGGCTTCATTGTTAATATCACAATATTCTGGATGGCTTACAAGGTCATGAAACAGCAACAGTAAAGAAGCCTCTGGAAAAATGTTAATGTTCCCAGATTACAGCCCACCTTAGATGTTGTCACATCCTGATAGATTGTTCCCAGATTCCTTCTCTTCACAGAACTAGCTCTATGCCTCTTTCTTCTTCTAATGTGACTTCATTTTGTTAATAAATGTTTTTTTTTTTTTTTTTTTTTTTTTTTTTGTCTTTTTCGTGACCAGCACTCAGCCAGTGAGCGAACTGGCCGTTCCTATATGGGATCCGAACCCGCGGCGGGAGAGTCGCCGCGCTCCCAGCACAGCACTCTACCAATTGCACCACGGGCTCGGCCCAATAAATGTTTGTTTTACAAAAATAAATTACACTTCCAATGAGATAAATGTTATCTCCATCATATAGAGTGACAAAAAGAGATCCATAAAGAGCGGTTGTACTCCAGAATCTTCTAAAAGAAAACTCCCCATGACAACAGAACAAACTCTGAGCCTGAGCGATAAGATCATTGTTGTTAACTTAGAATATGGAGGCTCTATCATATGATCAGAATTTAGCTCACAGTCAACTTCTAATCCCCTCTAAGAATGGGCTTATCAGACATGTAAACTTTTAAAACACACAATATCTTCTGTCCTTGGACACAGTAAGAAAAATACAAAGCTACCAACAGATGAAGAAGTCAGTCCCCAGGACCTCACTAGAACACCGAACTGTCACAATGACTAAGTCAAAGGCAGCCTTGCCTTGCCCTTTTCAACCAAGAAAGTGGGGTCATGTTAAACCAAAGAAAAGGGCAATTCCATTTCGATAGGCTCATCCCTTGGTTGATGGTTGTTTAACCAAATGAGAAAACAGACCGAAAGCTCTGATGTCCACTCTAATGTCCACTTATGTACCATATAACCATAAATTCATTATGTTGACTTCCATGAGCCAAACAAGGAAAACCACTCCATTAAGACAAACCATATAATAATACTCTATCAATATTTAGTATTTATGTACCGCTTTGTAATTTTCAATGCACTTTCCCATTTATATTTTGGTTTTTACTACATGTTAAATGAAGAAAATCACTATACATGAATCCTCCTTTCATTAGTTAAGAACAGTGACTGATCTGAACCATTCTAAGTAACAAATATACTCATTATTCACTGGAAGGGTTGATACCATCATCAACATAGAGAATTTTATAGTTAACAAATTATTTCCTTTGCAATATTTCACTAGACCCTAATGACCATCCTATTGCTTAAGTAGTACCATAGAGTTTGTCTGTAATTCACTGATTCAACAAAAATTTATATATTTTTAACAAATATTATGTGTTGAATACTGTACTAGAAATACTGCAGTGGGTGAAACAGAAATAGTCCCAGCCTTCAAATAGTATAGGAGAGAGACATATGAAACAAATGATTACTTATTATATAAAACTACAAGTTATGATTAACATTGTGAATTAGTCACAATCATAATTAATATTATGAATTAATCATAATCATAAAAGAGCATAACGTAAAAGTCCTCTCTGAGGGAGTGACACTTAAACTGATATCTGAAAGATAAGTAGGGGTTAGGCTAGTGTTTTCCCAACTTCTTTTCTATTACTGCCCCCATACAGTGCCTTTAAAACATTTTTTTTCCTAACTCTCTTCCCCATAAAATGTTAATAACAAAAATACAAGAATATTTCAAAAAGTCCATGGAAAAATGGGATTAAAGGATAACATGAATCTTTTCATGAGCTTTTTGAAGACCCCTCTTGCATTTGTATATCTGCTTCTGCACTATATGTATACCTGTGCTAGACACATGAGAACCAACTGTAAAATATAAACCAACATTAGCTTATGGTTTGGTTATTTCCATTTCTCCATGCTACTTTGGCAGACTTTATTAAAACAGCTGAGAAAAGAAATGATCAAGTAGCTGAACTCACTTTGTGATGTCTCCCACCAGCTTGGAGTGTCCGCCACGTAAAGCTAAATCTAACGGCGTGGAACCCTCTTCATTGGGTAAAGCCAAGGCCTGGGCTCCCCCAGGGAGACACAAGAGGAACTGGGCGAGCTTAGCAAGACCCCATCTCACAGCCAGGTGTAAAAGAGACTCTCTGTGTGGAGATACTGAAGAGAAAAAAAAATGCAATATTAGCTCCTCCATTTACAAAGTTTGTTTTATACATTTTATCAAAGAGACTATGTATTTAGACATAATAAGAATGTCAGAACTGGAAGAACCACAGAAAGCATATAATCCTAACACCTTATTTTACAAGTGCAGAGAGGTCAAGTGATTTCACCAAGGACAAGTAGCCAGGAAGTGCTGGAGCCAGGTCTGCTCGTCACAGACACAATGTTCTGTCCACCCACTATGCTACACAATCACATCACCTTTCCCTAAACGAGCCGTAAAGTCACCTAGGGAAAACTAGTTCTAAAAAAACCCTATCCTTTGGAAACAGACACTTGTCAATTTCCAAGGTGCTCTTTAAGGAGACCCTGCTACTCAGACAGGGCAAGCTCTCGGAGCACAGGACTGCAAAGGACCCTCTGTTTCCAACCTTTGTCCTCAGAGCTGCTCCTCCCTGCTGAGAAGCTGCAACAGAAACGAGCTTGATATGTCTAGAAAACTGAAACCACAGTCCTTCTCAAACTTCACAGCAGTGCTTTAGCTCATCTGTGAGATCCCTGAAAGTATTCCAATATTGCCAAAGCCACCCCAGTGCTTTGCTTTAAAAGCTAGGCCTGTGCCTTTTCATAGGCCCCTGGACGGAGGGCTCTTGGTCGGTGCAGTGTGTATATCCTGGTGTGTGGTGTTTGCCAGTCCACATTATGATTGTTTCCTGACTGTATCATCTTACAGTCTGAAGGGTCCTTGAAGTTTTTCATTCCTAACATCTGGAGAATTAAAGTCATTCAGTATTTATGAAGTTGAACGGCAACTGGCCATTAAAAATCTCAACTATTTATGTTATGTTTAAATTGCCTAATTTGTATAGATTTTGTACACCTGTATTCCTACTGCAATGGCCCAGTGCCTGAAACACAGCTGGCCCATGATAAACATTACATTGTACATATGTAAAAGAATAACTTTGCCCACATTAAAAAAGCTAGGTCCATGAACTCTGTAGGCATCAAGATACTCCTTAAAACAAGCCCAATTTTAACAATCTTAGCATGAAAATCCTAGCACCCAAGATCTGCTGCAATGAGCATGAAGTAAGAATTTGAGAATATGATCACCAGGTAAGTACTGTTATTGACTGAGTTTGTAATCCAAAAGAGATCCAGATATATCATACTGCATCATGCTGGAGTGAAAGGCCCAAGAGGGAAAGGACCTTATCTTTTATCCTGTGGTATCCCCACCCCTGGCACAGTGCCTGGCACATGGTACGTGCTCTATAACTATTTGCTTGTTGAATGAATGAATAAATAACCAATAATTCCTTCCCTGGTGAGTACCTATGAAAGTTAGCTTTTAATATATGGCTGCAGCTGTATATGGAGCATCTACCATTATTTGTTCCATCTCCAATACCTCTTGGCTAAAATCTGAGAACAGAAACTTTATATCTCATACATAACTTAAACACTAAGGACAAAACTTCCCCACACAGCTTACCATTCACATTAACATGATTTTACTATTTCATGGTCTTCATCAGCATAAATTTACTGTTGTTCATTATAGGAACTTCTCTTCAGTAGGAACCATCAACAGACAGTTTAAGCCCTAAAACTAGTCCTAAACTATATCATCATCCTTAATCAAGCGCTCCTTCCTGCCTGCCATCTCCCCACCATCACCTCCTCATTAAAAGGCCCTCAATAAACCAAATTTCAAATTCTCAATAAATTCCAACCTTGCCGTTCCTCCTTCAAGACACCACTAAGGGTCTGTGGAGGTAGTGTTCTCCCTCACCACAGTAGGCAGTAAAGTCACCCGTCATACCAGCTGGCTGTGCTGATGATATTGGGAGAGCTAGCATCCAACAAAGCTCTAATATGAAACAACTAGAAGGAAATACTCCATTGCGCATGAATGCAAAACTGCTTAGTTTACATTTTTAATTGGTTTACACTATTTCTAAATCTAGATCAAATGAACATAAGGCTTTCTATTTCAAGTATATAAATGAGCCCTTATCACATTGAAATGCCACCAACTTCCCTGTATATTTGCTCCACTATTCGTCTTTGTGACACAGCACAGAACCCCCCAGCAAAATAACATCCAAAATGCCAAAACATCTAAAAACAGACAAGGCAGTATATTCCTACCAGATATTTGTTTAATATACTAGATATCTTTATCTTTACAAAAATCAAAACAGCTGTGTTAGTTATTTAAAAAATTATCCCTAGCAATTTCATTATTTATCTTTTACGTTTTTAACCATTACACTCATTTGATTACAAAGTCATATTTTTTTTTAAGTAGTATTTTTATTCTTAACAGATTCCCAGCAGCTCATGTTTGGTAACACTTGTATGTTTCTTCCCTTTTATATAATAACCAGGAAGAGATGTGTTAGGTTAAGGTAACAAAACACACACACACAGACACATGCACACACATGCACAAGTATACTCCCCAATGTCAGCATGAGGATGGAATTTCTATGTTATAGATCCCAATCTGAAACTGGTGAGAAATGTCCCACGGTTGTACATGTTGTCATGTTCTTCCAAGAAAAATATGATTGAAAGGGAACATCTAAACCCTTTGTGTTCTCTTTTAAAATAATACCATTGGTGAAGGCGAGCATAGTATCAGCCATATAAATGGTACTCCCCACAGCAGATGATATAACGCCCTACATACTGTTAAACCAGGGGGGCAGTTCCCTGAATTCAACCTGACCAACTGTGTGAGCGGAGCAAGATGCTGCTGCTTCCACCAGGACAGCTTTGGGGCCTGTTCTACTAGTCCCAGCCCCCTGTTCTTTCCTTTCTGGCTCTATCCTAACCTCCTGTTCAGCAGGAGAGAACAGTAAACATGTGGGACTGAACCGTTCACTGTTGCCTCTCTCTCTCTCTTTCTGAGAATCTACCCACTTCCCAGGGAGGAGGGAAGCCGAGGGAAAGACAGGATCTTCTGAAGTTTAAAGAAAACAAGTAAAAAACTGACCAAAATGTTGTGACAGAGAGCTTTCTCATTCAGTATGAAAGTTCAGAGCACAGAATAAGGCAAACAGATTGAAAGAGGAAGCTTCGTGACTTATATAAATAATTCTGCTTGTTATAGTTTCAGATTTCTTACCAGCAGCCAGGAAAACAAACTGTGGAAAGGAGGTGGGAGTGTTTAATTAAAACGATCTTTTTTTAACCAAATAATTATGTCTCTTCCTGTTCGGTTGGTGCCAGGAGTTATTTGAACTAATGTAACTGAGGCAAAATCACTAATAATTACTCTAATGGCAAACATTAAAAGGTATGATTTGTAACATCCTGGGAGCACAATCACCCAGACACAGAAAGGAACTGAACTGGCTGTGTCACTCAATGAACCATTCCCATCATGGCAAAACAGGGGGCTCACCTGCCCCAGACAGGACAGGAAGCTCAGAGTCCAAGCTTCTCACCCCACCCAGCATCCGTTTTTTACCTATCAGATGAGGTTGTCACAATAAAGGTCCAAGGTTCCTAAGAGTATTTAACCTTGCCCTGACTTTGTCATAAGCAAGAATCTGAAAAAGAGCACACACCAAGAGAATTTCCAGAGCCTCTGAAGCATGAGGGCAGGGATGGCCAGACAGTTTGGTTGTTACTAAAGGAAAGTGGTCTTGTTTACTGGTCAGTCTGAATTCGGAATCATTATCACACTTATACAAGGTCTGATTATACCTTTCCATTAGCAGAAATTCAGCTTGAAGACTGAAAAATAAATTAAATTTTCATTGTTGGTTCGTCCATTATAGCAAATGCACAGTCTGTGGGGATGTTGATAATAGGGCAGTCTTTGTACGTGTGGGGGCAGAGGGTATATGGGAAACCTCTGTATCTTCTACTCAGTTTCGATGTTAACCTAAAACTGCTCTGAAAATAAAGTCTATGAAAAATAATAATAATATAATTTACTAATTAATTAGCCAGGCCCTCCGGAACTCAAAATCACTGCTAGAGGAAATGTAAACTGTACAGCTGCCTTGGAGCACCCAGCAGTATTATTTAATAAATCTGAAGAAACTAATGCCTGATAGCAAATCCATTGTATTGCAATTCCATTCTTATATGCAAACCCTAGCAAGGAGTATGCTTTGTGTGCACCAGGAAACATGCACAAAAATGTGAAACAGTCAAAATTACAAGTAATCTTAATGCCCATGAACAACAGAATAAATTGCAGTGTAATCATACAATAGCAATCTAACAACAATACAAATAAATTACAGACTAACACAGAAGAAAATAACAAATATAACGTCAAGGCAAGAAAAATCAACTCACAAAAGAATACACAGGGCATGTTTCAATTAATATGAAGTTCGAAAAAAGTGAAAGGTAAATTTATTATTTAATGTATTATTTAGGGATAGATACATAGGTAGTAAAACTATAAAGAAAAGCAAGGAAATAGTTACTATAAAAGTCGGTATAATACCTCGGAGGGGAGAGAGGAGAAGGTGACTGGGAATGAATGATGGGCCAAGGTACTTCTGGGATCCACTGTTAAGTATGTGTACATCTTTCTGTCTCACCCTCTCTCTCTCATACACGTACACACACAAACTCACACACAGGGGAAAATTTTTTTTAAAAACAGACTGATATTCAAGGCCCTCCACAGACAGTGAAATCAGAATTTCTGGGGTGGGGCACAAGCATTAACCTTTTCCAAAGATTCTCAAGTGATTCTAATGCAAAGCCAGGGTTGGGATCTGCTACTTACATAAGTGGTTAGCAAAATACATTATCTATGTCTTCTTTTTATGACACCTCTTCCCAATCAGCTCTTTAGATCTATTAAGATCTAAAAAAATTTCACCAAAGAACAGCAACAAAAGTTTTCTGTGACTTTTTCATGTTATTTTTAATCCACATTATGTACTGCTAAGCCAGGAAATTGCTTTAAATGTTTAGCAAAATATTAAAGCTAAAATGTGATGGGTACAATAATCTAGAAGTAAATGATATTTTTAAACACAGGTTAATTCAGAAATACTTCTATTTTGTAGAGCTTAGTAATGTTTCATAACTCCTTAGTGTAACTACTGAAATGTATTCTACAGAGATGTTTTTGGAAGACCAAAAAATTTTTTTTAATTCACATAAATTTAATTCAGTAAGATAAGTTGTACTCTGATTTCCAAAGCCACATATATATTAATAGAGGTCTCAGTTTCTGCATCTAAGTTAACAATTCAATAGACAAACCTGCCTTTGAGAACTGTACCACCTGCTCACTTGTGTTCAGAATAAAATAAATACCTGGCCCATGAAATCACTGTGTGATGAACTACAGCTCTAGGCTTAGACACAAAGAGTGTGAATAGAAATAAAGAAACTGTCTGGCCTACAAGAAAATTGATCTGCACATTAAGTTAATTCCAACCTACATCATGTAGGTTGGAATTTAAAATGATTTTAAAATTTACAGATGTTTATAAAATGCCAAAAATGATGAGCAAAAAATAAAGATGACGAAAGAAAAAATATTACCAAAAATGTACATGGAGAGTAGAAGAGAGAATTTAGTTTGGGTATCACACATAATCTCTGAGATTTCCAAGATTCTTAATGAGAACAGGAGAAGAGCATCTTCCATTTACATAGTCCACTCAGGGCTGTGGCATGTATATAAACAAATCAGACTTCCACACAAAAGAATGGAGGTTGGTATGTCCGATATAAACAGACTCATAAGAAAGATACGGAAACAGGACGTCCCATAAAGCACAAGACCAACATGGCAGGCGTGGCTGGATCATGAGGCCGAAAGGTAGAAGAGGAGTTAAACAAGCGTAACGACAGGATGAAGCTCTCTGAAACGTCTCTTCTGCATCAGACACATTTGAGACTCTCAGATTACAACCACCACTGACTGAAAGTAATCTGAAAAAACATCCATCACACACCCATTCATTCCAGAAAACTCCCATTGTGACATAAAACACGCAAACGTACTTTACGGATTTTGATCTCATATAGGCTACTTATACTTTAGCTTGTGGAACTAGTACTAAATCAGCTGAAACACTAAAAAGTCTTTATCAGAACTCAAGAGAGCAACCCAATTTTTGACCTTCACATTCTGGGGACATTTTGAGACTGAATTATACAATATGGACATCAGTACAAGATATTAACAATCCAGAAACAACATTGTACAGTGCAAAGGGGGACAGACTAAAGAGCTGAATGATCTAGATCTGAACACTTATTGAGCTATAACTTTTAGGAAATGACTTAATTCTCAAGTTTCAAGTTGCTTGATCAAAAAGGAAAGTGATATCTGCCCAGCCTGCTACCCAGGATAGTTGGGGGCTGTAATGAAAATAACATGTGGGACAGGGCTCTCGGGAACAATGAAAGCCAGTATTGGGGGACTCATCAGTTGTACACATTTATCTGATCTTTTTAATACAAAAAAAAAGATAAACAGTCTCTAAATAGATGTATGTATGGTTGAAAACAGTTTTCCTCTGGTTATAATTTAAAAGCAGAATGGACGGGAACTAGCCGCCTGCTTCTGAGGCACTATAATTGCATCAGTGTAGCACACCAGATGTGCCAGTAAGACAAATGTGCGGCAATCCCGTGCCTCGGGCGCAGGCGGTCATTAGGGGTTGTAAGCAGCAATTAAGCCATACCTCCTTTCCAGCCTGTGCAATCAACTTTTGTGCTCTTTGTTAATATTTCTTCAAAGCTATGATTCAAGCCCACCATTCATTCATTCATTTAATAGGATATCTGCTGACAGCCTACTGTGCACAAGCCACTCTTCTGCTCTCTCCTCACAGACACCCTCCCAATTCACCCGCCAGGGACACTGTTGTGCTTGAGAGACAAATGAAAATACCCTGCAGTCTAATTTTATTATTGACAAGCAGTTTAAGTGTGGACACATCATGTCTTGCCAATGGCCTTTTGAAGTCTGCATCATTAGTCTAAATTCAAGCACAACCAGGAAACTGGCCACCCATTCACGGCTGGGTCCACTCACTGCCCTGCACTGGAAGCCAGAGCCTCATGTCCAAAGTCCCAGACTGAGAAATACAACCTCTTTGGCTATGAGCTACAGCTTCAATGCATGATTTCATCCTCTCCTTCAGCATCGGGGGCATAATCAGCAAGGGACATTCTGGTGAGAGTAGAGGAGGAAGGTAAATAGGATTAAACCAACAGGAAATCAGTATAAAAGGTGCTGCCTACCTGGGGTAAGGGTAGGGAGGTTGGATAAAAAGTTGAATAGAAATCCAGATGGGCAACTATTATGCATGAATTAAAGCAAAAAAAATAAACCACGACAACCATATTTATTTCATTCTTACTGTGTGCCAATGACTATGATAAAGATTCCACACTGTTTGTTTCTCTTTTTTTGGCAGCTGGCATGTACAGGATGGAACCCTGGACCTTGGTGTTATCAGCAACATGATCTAACCAACTGAGCTAACTGGCCAGCCCTATACTCCTTGCTTCCATTGCAAGTTAATGTTTATTCAGTGCTTTATATGTTATCGCATTTAATCCTGACAGCCATTCTGTGAGGTATGTCCTATTATTATCCTCATTTTATAGATTCAGAAACTGAGGCTTTACATGACTATGCAATTGCCCAAGCTCCCTCAGACATTAATATGGAGCGTCAAAGATTTCAACCTAGACTTTCCCACCTCCAAAACTCAAGTTCTTAACTATTACATCTCCCAATATGCAAAGGATGACTTGAATTAGCTTTAACTGCAGTGATATTTCTCATGTACTTGTCAAGGAAAAATATATTAGCAATAACAACAGAAAATCAAGACTATAAACATTAAAATGTTTTGAGAGAAAACATAGGAGAGTCTTGTATTATAAGATGGGTACTGCTTTTTCTTTTTTTAAAATCGGGGATTTTTTAAAAAATCCCTGTAAAACCTATAAAAAAAAAATCATGTAATACTATATATATTTGTATCTCCTACTAAAAATTGCAGGTGGGAAGATGAGAGTTGTAGAGAAAAATATGTACAGGAATAAAAAGCCCAAAATTGATTTTTAAAAAGAGAACAAGAAGAGATAGAACCTTAATAAATCAACAAATTGAGAGAGAGAAAAACAAACAGAATGAACCTTAGCTGTGCCAAGTGTAAGAACCCAGGCTCAATCTCCATGCTCAGGCCACTCATTCCAGATGTTGGCCTGATGTGTCACCACACAGATGCATACACATGCTGTCATGACCAACCTGCAAAATAAAAGTACTACCATTACAGGCATGGGGAAGGGAAAATAGGTATGTGGGAACCTAGCGTAGGATGACAGAAGATTTTTTTGAGGTTTCTATATATACAGCTTCATGTCCACACCAAGGCTCACATTGATAGAGTCAAGACAAGGCCTTATAAACTTCATTAAAGCCAAGTTAAGTGGGCCTTGCCACAGGGCACACAGCTGGTCATTGCTTTAAGAACAGCCATCACTTCTGGTTCTATGCTCCACCCTCCTCCCCAGACCTCTCTCACCCACCTTCTTCAACCACTGAGCTTTTAACCTCCAAGCACTGGTAGTTTTGAAACCAATGTTTCATTTGGATTTTAAATAAAATAGTACAAGAACAACTGCCAACATTCACATTCTATAAAGAAATCTATGAAAACAGCAAAATCTTAACAATTTCTTTCAAGATTATTAAGAGATCCCTTGGCTACTGTCATTTTCCAATTCAATTCCAATCCCCTGTGTGCAATCAAAAACTGCCACGTGCATCCTGCAATGTTTGAAGGGACCCGGGAGGAGAGAAGCCAGGGATAGGACAGGGCCAACCAGAGGTGAGCTTCCAGACCTTCCACAGGCACGAATCCTTTGGGAAGCACATTAGGGTAGGGTGTTTGAAAATAAACGCTCCCATTTACATTTTTTTCCATGAAAATTATAATTGAGGGGGAGAAAGTGACCTGAATACAACCCTATGTTCTATTTCCCAGATGTGAGAGTAAATGCGTAATTCTCTATTTCAGTCTAAGGACCATTGTTGCCAGACAAAAGTAGGAAGCTTATTTTTTAAGGAACAGTTTAAGCTGCAGTACCTTCTTTAAAACAGTACTTTAAACAGAATGTGCTCAATAAAAGTTTGACTTAAACTGAAAACTAAATCAAAATGATTTGGGGGTGGGAAGGGTCTTTTTCCTTAGGAGTTTAATTCTATATTAAATTCTTTACTGCTAGAAAACCTATTCCTTAAAAATTAAAAAGCTAAAAAAGTGATGGAAGACAAAGAAAACATTTTAAAATTAGGATTTAAAATTTCACAAATGATATACATATACACAGGTAAGTATTGGGAAATAATTTTATCAATTTACCATAGGATCTATTCTAAAGAACACTCTTTCCACCATTAATATCCAATAAGTTACCTTACCAACTGAAGGAATATTAACAGCTTAAAATGTCAGAAAAGAGGGGTGGAGATATTTGTCCCATTAGATACTATCAGAAGTGACAGAGACTGAAAAGCAATACTGAATGTATACACAATAGCTTGGAAAATGTCAAGATTTCCAAGAGGAACATACAAAACACCAGAATCAGTTGTTACCCGTTATGCATTAATTTCAAAACTTAAAAAAAAAAAAAAAAATGGAAACTTGTATGTTGTAATAAATCAGTCCTTTATGGGTTTCCTACCCAGTGGTGTTTTGGCTGACATTATTTCAAACTTGCTGCTCAGTACAAAGCTTTGGGGGCAGAATAACAAAGCTGACATTTCATGTAGTAGTCTTCAAGCCAGCAAGCAAAGCTCATAATTTAATATGCCCTCCCCTGGTTAATAAGATCTGGAACATGGTGTAGTCAGGGCTAATCAACAACGCCATGCTCCTGAGCCTTGCTCTGTGTTCTTTATCTATCCACAGCCAGCAGACTGTATTCAAGCATAAAAACACAAGCCAAGCTCCATTTCAAGTGTTAAACAAATCTTGCTTCTTACTGGTTACAGATCTCTTTTTTTCTGTTCAAAGACAGAGAAACAGATATTTTCCTCTGTCAAACACTGCTGGGCCACACATTCCCTTCTCTTGTTGCCTAGAAAGAAGGTGATGGTTCCAGTATGTGGCTTGAAGCAAGATGTAGATGTCACATAAAATTGGCAGTTCCCACTGAGTCTTTCAAAAGGAACTGTTAATTCTCACTTAATGGCTTTTCCTGCAGATAAGAAACAACATTAAAACTGATCTTTAAACTCCTTAAGTGATTCACCCAAAAAGATTTTAAAATTTTTTTAAAAGTAATAAACTCCATAAGTGAACACTAAACAATCAAGACATATTTTAACAGTTACTAAATAACCCCTACGCGTACAAATTTTCTTCTGAAGTCCTTTTGGGCCTCTGCATTTCTTTTCCTGCCCCCCCACCCAGTCAGTTGTGAAGCACAGAAAAACATTCTCCTTCAAAGGGTACTAATTTATGAAGATCCTATTAATGGGGCAAAGTACCCTTCTTTCCATTATTCATACATTGTACTTGTGGCCCATGACAAGGTTTTCTATTTTTCCTTTAAGTCACAAATCACTATGATGTCATCTGTTTTTGTACAGACACTAGACTTTCCCTTACAACACGTATTTTGCAATGAATGAATTATTTCTCTAATTTCTGGAGTCAAGTTTAAATCTGTTGTTGTTATAACTCCATTGGTGTTATTTGCAAGTTAAGAAGTATATTCTTAATCTGATCTTTGAAATAAATAATTAAAACATTAAATTCTCTAAGCCACACTCGGTAGGTCCTACCAGTTCCACCAATTGGTCTTCTTTGGGGACAGCTCTCCAACCAACCATACCGACTATATATCCACAGAATGAGAAGCCAACCCCCTAAATACATCAGCTGTGTTTAACTGTAAGCCCAGGACAGCCCTGCAGAAAAGTGGCAAATGCTCAATTGGCTTAACCTAAAAATTTCTTCCACTCGTAGAATCAATTATAAAGGCAAGAGGAAAGTTTAACTCTTCAAATTTGACAAAGCAATCTAACAGATAAAACTTGCTTTGTTTTGTTAAACACTTTAATATTTTTGCCCTGCAGATTTGATCCATGATATCACCATTACAAAACCAGGTTTTGCTACGGTTTTATGACTGGTACAACAAAGAACCCCATCTCTTCCATGACAAACAAAAGAACTTCTGCCTGTAAGGAGACCTTTGATCATATGAATTACCTTTACCTAGAGAACTGAAGGAGAGTCCAAATTCATTTTCAAATAATATTAATTTATTCTGGCAAAAAATATCTTGAATCTGCCAAGTTGCTATATATGAAAGTACTCTAAAAAGTTTGTGGAAAATGGAATTAAAAAATAATACAAATCTTTCTATGAACTTTTTGAAGACCCTCATATTGGTTTGTAAGTGTAAATATATGTGAGAAACACTCTTTATAGGAATTTTTTTTTTTTTTTTAAAGAAAGTGGGCTCTTTTTTTTTTTTTCCTTTTAAATCAAAAGCATAACCAGGACAAGCTCTAATGACTCCAAAGTTTGGAAGAGAAGCTACTGTGTTCCCATAAGCAATGCCATCAGTCCTCTGCGATGGCATTTGTAGACCCCTTGGGTTCTTTATCCAAATGGCAGCTTCCTCACTGGTGATAACAAGCTTGGGGCTTGCCAGCCATGTCATGCTCCTGGGAACACAAGTGAAGGGAAGTAGTTTGATTGAGCAGGAAGGGAAGGCTTTCAACTCAAAAGTCATCTGAACATCTACACATATAACATTAGAATATTCTGTCCCAGTTAACCCAATTGCGTCAATCTCTGAGAAAAGATTTCTGTCCAAAAACAAACAAACAAAACAAAAAAAAAGATAAATTGTGAAATTTTATTGGATTATTATATTACTATTCAACATTTTACTCCAAATTTAGGATACTGAGACCCTGCAAAAGCTCCTATCATGAAAGCTGTTTCACAGAAGGAATGAGCTTCATTTTATGAAATAGAAATCCAATTTTATTTATGCCCTAAAATTAAATAAAACCTGGTATGTTTCCTTCCCTCAAACACATAACGAAGTTACATTGTGATTAATAATGGGTAAGACTCAGGGCCAAGAGAAGGCTCTGTTTTTCTTTAAGAGACACAGCCCTCCACTCAGACTCTTGCCCTTCTCCATGATCTCAATCCTTCTTATAACTCTCAATGTTTGAAAAGAAAAAAATAATGAGATATTTATTATAAAACAAAAGGAAATACAATAATGTTTCACAGTAAGGCTTCAATCAGACTCCTCCAAGGCAAAGCCATTACAGAAATTAATTAATACTCAAATATCTGTTTATCTATTTATACCTATTTATACCTAAAGAAATCATAAGTAAATAGATAAATACAAAGAATTTTTTTAAATTTTATTTTGTCGATATACATTGCAGTTGATTATTGTTGCCCCTTACCAAAACCTCCCTCCCTCTTCCCTCTCCTCCCTCCCCCTCAACAATGTCCTTTCTGTTTGCTTGTCGTATCAACTTCAAGTAATTGTGGTTGTTATATCTTCTCCCCCGCCCCTTTTTTTTGTAAAAATATGGAACACTTCACGAATTTGCGTGTCATTCTTGCGCAGGGGCCATGCTAATCTTCTCTGTATCGTTCCAATTTTTAGTATATGTGCTGCCGAAGCGAGCACACAAAGAATTTTTAATAAGAGTGAATAGTGAAGCTTTAAAGTAGTTTTTGGATAAGTACTAGGAAAGAATTGTTTTCTACTAATGATGCCACTAGCACTCATACATCATAAACTCCAGTGGGCCCCATGCCTCAATTTCTCACTTCGTTATTATAATCTACCTAGAAGACAAGTAACACTAACAAAATATGTATACTAGAAAAAAAGTATGCACACCTAAGAGATTTTAAACTGCTTAGATTAAAACTCTAGTAAATTAAGAGTTAAGTACAACAAAGAACAAATTCAAAATAATTCAGCATTAGCAGAATCCCACCAAATGGATTTGAGTAGGCAGTGAGTCAAAATACATCCACTAAAGAGTACACGTGCATTGTAAAAATCTAATATAACCCAGCTGATCTAAAGCATCAGTGTTAGTCCACTAAATGTTCACGTTTATGCCCAACTATAAAATTATTCCTCTATGCCCAATTATTTGGTTTGGTCAATACAATAAAAACTACAGATTTCGGCCCCCACCCTCAGTATCTAATATAATATCTAAAGTAAAAACTTTAAATTTAAATAGAAGAATTCACATTTGAGTCTAGTCATTTAAATGCCCAATTTGGCTTTAAAAAAAAAATCTGGAATAATTCTGATGAAATTATTCTGGTAGATATATCTGTTAAAGCTTATTAATCTAAAATTAGCCATTATCTATATATGGGCCATAACATACATACAGAAGAGAAACGAGGTACGAAGAGGTACATGCAGATATTTAAACACGTGGTAGACTGACTCAAATCCCATTAGATGAGTATAAGCCTTCAAGTAAAATTTTGCTTAAAACATGAGCATTAACCCTGTCCCTTGACACTGATGTTGTAGAGAAGCTCCATTATAAGTTTAGGCTGCAGGTAATGTTACATCAAGTACTGCAGCTGTTTTTAGAGAAAGTCTAACAGAGTTTCTAGAAATTTTCAAGAAACTATTTACAATACCAGGAATTTTGTCCTTTTCCTGTAGCTTCATTTATCCAAACTGTAATTTGCTTTCCATATATGTACATACACGTATGTAAAAATATACTCTCTATATATGGAAATCCATTCACACACACACAAAAATCAACTTTTACTAAGAGTTCAGTACGTTCAGACAGTGTTCTGGAAGCGTCATCATATGTTATCTAATTTAATCATCACAGCCAGCCAATGAGGTGGGTACTATTATGCCTCATTTTAGAAATTAAAAATTTGTGGCACCAGAACTAATAACTTGCTCAGGTCTCACAGCCAGGAAGAAGCAAAGTCAGGATTTGAACCTGGCTCCAAAGCATATATTCTTAACAACTACGACAGTAGAATTGTTTTCCCATAAAATACAATGTCTCCCCATGAAAAGAAACCACTCCAGTTTTTCTTTCATGAAAATTACACATACCATATATAAATACTGGCAGAGGAGTCAGAAAGGACCTCTTGGTGGCATAAATTTGTCTAAGGATATGGATAAATCAAAGGTCCTGACAGAGGCTGCGCAAACACTAATAGATCTCCAAATAGCAATGACAATGGCAGTAAGACAACTCTCGACAACTTGGTGCTTATTTGATTATGTATTTCTATCAGCAAAAATAACCTTGCGTATGCACACCCAACATGGAAAACTGTAGAAGGACCTAGCAAAGGACTTGGCACATAGCAGTTGGTCAAGAAATATTTGTTTAATGAATAAAGGGTATATCTTGAGACCTTCCAGTATCACTACTGGAATTACCCCACATATCCTCGTATTCCTTTGCTAGGTCCTTGGGGATAATGGTGAGATAACAGACACAACCCACACCCCAGGGAGCCCACCTCTTTATCTGCATCAATCAGCTACCACACAGCAAAGTGCAGCATGTAGGATTCAGGCCTGGCTCGCTGCTGGACCAGACCTGTGACTTCTCTTACCCATGGCCTTATAATACAAGAAATATCCTTAGGTGCCCAGGAGAGTTTTAGTGTAACCCAGATTAAAGGAAAGAAATGGAGATCCCTCTCTGATTGTGGCTTATGGCCCTATAATTCTGTTTACAAAAATCACACCCCTTTACCTAGGTAGTGCATTTAATCTTACCCGTGATCAAATTTAAGCAAACCTGTAACCTGTAACTAGAATTTATCAAGAAGCAGAAACTCCTAAGACCACCACCATCCAACCACAAAGCTAAAGTTCATGGGAAGAATACAGAAAAACAGCAATAATATAAGTTGTGTTCAGGAAAATACAGCGCAACATCTCTGTATTTCCAATGAAATTATGGGATCTGTAATCACCATTAGAAGCATCTATTAAACAGTTTAGCCTCATGCCTAGTATGTACCTATAAATATATATATATGTGTGTGTGTGTGTATGTGTATATATATATAGATAGATAGATAGATATTGCGCTGTTTACACGCAGATTCCAAAGAGTTGGTATTGGGAATCCATTCGGGCTCCAGTTAACTCACAAGGTGAGCACAAACATAATACGGATGTTCTACATGACACTGACATTTTTAAAGAGGACAACTTGCTGGTTACATTCTCTGCATGGTCTCATTTTTTCTAAGAGTTTCGCAGAGTTGGCAGCATGATATTCCTTGTCCTATGACCCTACCTATTGGGAAACAGGGCAGCAACGTCCCCTTCTCACGACAAGAAAAACTTGCCATGAGAAGTGGAGCCACAGCCCACAGCTGCTGGCTCCAGAGCCTGCCATGAAGAAACAGTCCTTTGCCCCTAGAAGCACAGTGTTTCACCTCCATCCAGCCCACACCTCCTGGGACAGAGCAGAGAGGAGTGGCTCAGGACTTCAGGGAACCCAACCCCATCAGAGCAAGGCTTAGGAAAACAGTTGGCAGCAAAACCCACCCAGGGAAACAGACAATACATAGTAAGGCACATTCTGAACTTGACATAGACAGGAGACATCTGAATTTTCTGGTGAAGACCTACCTTCAAATGAAGAATTCCCCACAATGGTCCACCCCAGAGGCAACTCCAGATGGGTCAGAGCCAGCACTAGCTCTTCATCCAGTGCAGGCAGTGCAGCCGCCGTCAGGGCAAAGGGGGTCAGCAGGGTCTCGTGGCTGCAGGCTGTGAGGCGATGGGCCTGGGTGACCAGCAAGCGGGCCAGCCTGCAGGCCGTGTTGTCCACGTAGGCCACCGAGCCAGAGCCCATGGTCACTGGGGAGTAACCTTCCGAGCAGAGGCACACAGACACCAGCACCGTCTCCTGAAGCCCATGGCCTGGATGACAAGAAGTGGACCGGTCAGCTCGAGTCTGCAGGAGCTGTTCTCCCCACAGGCCAGCCCAGCTGCAGTACCTAGCAGACAACCCTCCAGGAGAGCAGGGCAGAAAGCAAAGCCGGCCCATTCTCGTCCAATGCTGCCACAGCTGGGCCACGTTAAAGCTCACTGTGTCTTCTTGCAGTGAGTCCTGATTTTACAACTAACCTTTACAAGCTCTGAGCATTGTAGTGTCTATTCTCTTGTCACTACCAAACACTGTCACTTGGCATACCTCACCCTTTACTTCTATCCTAACCCCTGAATTCAAGTTTGTTGCCTTAAAGACCTTTGCTCTTCTACACTCTGCCATTTCCTCCTGAGTCACATATTCCTGCATATTTAGGCTACAGTATCATGAGACAGCACCACCAAATTATATAAGTTCATCCTAATTCCACAGAGCCCCTTTGAATGTGAGTTAGGGTAGGTGAAGACTACTCCACAGAAATACACACGCTCACATGCTCACACACACACGTGTACATATATATGCATACTAACGTCTATAAAAGAGAAACTAACATCTGTCTATATATAGATGTTGTTCAGTGCCCCTACACTTCTGATAATAGGTTCTCTGTCTTGTAGGCGTTCTCAATACTTCTCCTCTGGGTGGTCACCTAATCCTGCTCCCTGTCCCTTGTCACTCTCCTCTCCTTTCCCCCTACTCTCCCATTTTGCCAAGTTTGGTAAATTTCTGCCCAGGTACATTTTTATGCTGCCCTTAGCAAAATTTCCAGCAATTAGTAGCACCAAACTACTGTGATTATGATAATCATTGTTGAACAGGAGAAGAGTTAATTTTCAGCCACCAGTGACCCATAGCGCCCTCTGGCCCCCAAGCTAATGGCTAATGGGTACAAGTCATTCCTCCTTTGCCTTATTCTCCAAAGCCTTTCCCCAAAGGCTATGCTGCCAGGGCTTCAAGGAACAAGAACATGCTAAGTGCACTGAAAGAGGACTCCTGTCCTTCTCACATTGCCTCTTTAAAGTGGCCCAATGGGGCAGGCACAGAACGTGCCTACCCCACCAGACCATACGGATTCAGTTTATACTATAGAAATCTGTTTCACATACTTCTGAAAGGTTATTCTGGGTAAGTTTTACCAGGGAAATTTATGGTTAGGAAGTACAGATTGTCACCTGTCTCTAGGGAATCTGTCAAAATGAAGGTAAGAACCCTCACTTTTAAGTAGGTCATAATATAATCAGAAAGATTTTCTTTAATACACAAGAAGAAGGAAGGACATTGCCCCTACATGCAAGTAAAGAAAAAGAGCAAAGAGTTTTGATGTTAGGAATGACGCTTTAGTTATTATTTTTATTCTTTCTTTTATAAGAGTCTTAATAAAAGAGAAACTAAGAAAATAGGGAAAAACCAAAGGCAGGAAAGACAAATGTAAATGACAGAGTAAAAAGGGAGAGGGAAAAGAGACCAACAGCCACAGTAACTATGTCCCATTAAGTTTGACTTTTTTTCTTATAAGGATGGGGGTTACAAGATCAGAGAGAGAAGTGCTTAAAATTGCCCACAGTCTCAGAAATTGGACAACAGATTAATTCAATGACCAAGACCAGGCAGGGCTGAAAGAAATCCACACTCCTCTACAATTTTAACTTTGTCTGTGTTGTTTGCATATTTACTGCCTATCTGCTTTCCACGTGTAGATTTACTATGGAAGCACTTAGGAACATGTTTTCTTTAAAAATAAGGCCAACCTTATCCATTAAAAAAATTGAAGTTTCCTTATGATACACCTTAAAAGGACCTAAAAAACGCACAGCTAAGAAAACCCAACCAATCAACAAACAAGAACCAAAAGACACTCTCCCTGTCCTGCAGGTAATGACCTTTTAATACCACCTTTAGGCTAAAGCTTGATGTCTTTTAGATGCACAACCCACACACCAATGAATATACAAAACAGCTCTATCTGAGAAGGGCTATTAGCTCATAACAGCACATTAACGGGAGAGACTAATTTGTCATGTCATCATGGAATTTGAAGAAGACAACTGGGAAATTAGAGGTTTCAAATATGAACATTTTGGTGGTGGGGAGAGAAAGTTTTGGAGCCTGAGATCCAGCAAGGAAGATTCTAGGTAGACAGGGAACAAAGAAAGAACCCCAGAGACCAAAAGGAGAAGGCAGGGGAGAGGTGGACCTGGGGCTGCCAGGCGGACCTCAGCGGGGGTGAGGAAGAAGGAATGAAGACAAACTTGGTCAAAGTCAGTTCTGCCCGAGTTAACCCTGGCCATAGGCCCAGGGATCACAGGTGAAACAACATTCAGCGTTTCCTCCATTTGACTGCATCCAAAACACACCCAACCTTGAGAGTTGGGTGCAGCCAGCAGGTTGGGCCTGCCTAGTCTAAGTCAAGGCCCCTGATGGAGCTGCAGACACAGCTGGCAGAACCTTAGACGTGAGAGAAGGCAATGTGAGTGTTTTTCCTAATGAGTATGCACGCGCACACACACACACACACCCCTGACCTTCCAGTGCTGCTTTCTTTCTCCTCCCGATTCTCTTCCTGGCCAATATCCCTGGAGGAAAGATGCTTGCAGACAGATTTCCCAAAAGCACAACAAGAGGACACCTTACCTGGAATGGTGGATTGGAGAACGTTATCCTCAATCCGCTCTGCAATCACAACGTGTCTCTGATGAGATCCATCATAAATAAAGTAAAACTCAGCATCTTCAGGAAGATAGACATTTTTGCCAAACTTTGCATAGACCGTCATCTGCCCCTGAAAATGAATAAGTCGGGGCACCGTCACACTTCTGTGTTCTGGCTCTAAGAAACCACAATAAAAAGGGCTCGGGCCCAAAAACTGTATCACTTGTTATATTCATTTCACGTGCTTGAGCTCAAATATCAAGAATCCTTCTTTCCAACAACAACATTTTTGACATCAGGGAAGATGCTTCCTGATATAGTCAGGTATGAATATCAGAGCCGGTTTGTTCTGTTTTTAAAGTTGAAGAAGTTCGGGGCACAGAGAAGACTTTTTTTTCTAATTTACTAGATGTGTGAGTGTGATACTTCATTGCCTTTTGCTTTGTTTGAATTTCTACCTGCCAAACATCATGGCTTGTATTAATTTTTATGCAGTACTTGAAATACTACTATTAGTACAAAGATTCAAGATAACTGTTCTTCGCTCTGGCCTCACGCTATACTGGAACACAGCAGGTTGTAAGAACCTTAAATACTCATAAACATTGCCAGATAAATGCGACTACTTGCTTCCTCACTTGCTAAACCATTTCCATTTGCTACTTGTCTTCTCTGAGGGATTTCTAAGTCCTCTTTCTCATCCAGCCTGGTCTCACACTGTCTCTTAAGAGCTTCTGGTTAGCACGAAGGCCTTCAAAGTGCCCTCATCCCTAGGAGAGAAGCTGCCACCATGGGTCACCGAGGCACACTCTGAGTACATATGTCAAAGGAAGTGGGCAGCAGACTAGTGCTCTCAAGTTTGTGGAGAGGCTGAATCAGCAGTGTTAGACCCAAGGGAGCAGCGGTGACAGACAAGCCTGCCAGATCTTCTCGGGAACCTGGCAGCTTCTAAGGATCCATGACACTCCCTACCCAAAACACAACAAGGCAGTACAAAGTGGGGCCTCCAGGGAGAGGGTGCATTCCGCCCAGCCTGTGGGAGTGGCAGGGAATGGAGACCAGGAGGTGGAAAGGGTCACCCACTTTGGAGGGCCTCCAGAGCTCAGCCCAGTGTGGAAAAGCATCTGGACTTCTGTGTGCTTGCCCAACAAAAACAAAGCCACTCTCCGAGATTTACTCACCCTTTGATAGGGAGAAAAGAGAACAGAGAAAAATCTACAGTCCTTTGACATGTTTGCCTTTGACAAATATCAGCATGACATTCCCTAGGATACTAAGAGTTAGGCAATCAGGATCAAAAACAAAATCAGCGCAAAGCTCCTTTTCGCAGTAGCCACATGGTTATTCAATCTAAAAATTTTTTAAATAAAAAAGCTCTGTTTTCCTAGTAGTTTGCAATCCATCACACACACACAGTTATCTGAAATTACAAATCGGTATAAATACAAATTGTGGAGTTCTGAAAAAAATCACCAGCTCACAATTTTGAACTGTCCTTTCTCTGCAAGTGAGCATATATATGCACACACACAAACGTAATCAATAGAAAGTAACCTGCCAAGAAAAATCCACCATACAATAGCTTCAAAGAAAAGTTCAGGAAGGAGACCTGTAAAGCAAAAAAACAATAACAAATGTCTGACATGACAAAGAGGAAACTTAGATGAAATTCCGTTTCCTAAAAAAGAAAGAACAGTTTGCTTTAGTCATGTTCCTGATTGCTCAGGGGACTATTAATTACCCACAGACAGAATCTGACCTGACCTATCAGTGATGTTTTTAAATAAAAAGCAAATTATATGAACAGATCAAACATTTTCACAGATCACAAGGATATATCTAATCTACATCTATTCAAAACAATGATCATATTACTATTTTATTTGGGTGGGTGAACAAGGACTACAACTTATGAAAAAGTTTAATTGCAACCTTTTCCAATGCAATACAACCCCAACAGTACAGTCTTATAATTCATTATGCTTCCTTTTCAAGAACCATACCATGCCTTACATTGGTAAAAGATACACAACCATGTCAGAAATAAGACATTTTATTAAGGCAAGATGCCTAGGCATCTTAATACTAAGAATAATATTCAGCGATAAAAGGAATCTCTTATTGGGTAATGGCAAACTGCCATGGATTGAATGGTAGCCCTCAAAGTCCAGGTATTGAAAACTTAACCTCCACTGTGACAGTGTTAAGAGAGTGGGAAATCCTATTATGGTAATTGAAAGATGGGGCCTTGAAGAGGTGATTAGATTGTGAGGACCATGCCATAGTGAATGGATTAATCCACTTGATGGTTTAATGGTGCTCATAGGCATGGTTCTGCAGGCTTGAAAAGAAGAGCTAATGGAGACGTTAGCCTCTCACTTGCTTCTGCCTTTCTTAGCATGTGACATCCTGCATCTCTGAAGTCACCACCAAACAAGGCCCTCACCATAAGTGTTCCTGGACTTTGGACTTCCCAGCCTCCAAACTACAAGCAATAAATATTGTTTCTTTACAGATTACCCAGTTTCAGGTATTTCTGTTATAAGCAACAGAAATGGACTAATACAAACACACCAGTAAAACCCAGTTAAAGATATTATGGGAGGAAGGAAGGGGGGATACAGAAACCAACAGAGAGACCCATTGAGATAGAAAGGAGTGCAGGAGAGGAAAACAGAGAAGGAAACTATGAAGATGAAAGAACAAGAATGTTTTCATTCAAAAAGGGTAAATAAAGCTCAAGGGAAACAGATTTAGATAAAGCTGCTTAGGAGATCCGTGGGAGGAATGGGCTTCTGAGAGAATGTGCTGAGGAACGAGTGCAGCATAAATAATCGGCCACAGGTAACAAGTTTTGACTCAGATTGGGGTCTTTCTAATGACTGTGGCCACTGAAATTCTGCTACCCTTCTTAAAAGACCATTAATGTCATATATGGGAAAGATAAATTCTAGTTTGCAGAATTCCAGCATAAACCTCTTTCACTTCCCCATCTGAATTCAATTGCATTCTTTGCTTCAGGCACTTGAAAACTATAAACTTTCCTAAATAAATTTGTTGGCATCAATATCAGAATCACTCTGCTTCCTTATAGAAGTAATAGCGATGTGCTATCATCTTTCTATCAACTTACTATATCCCAAATAAACACTCACACATTCCACTGAAACTTCGGGAAACAATAAGAGGCAAAAGTATCTCCCCAAATTAATCTATAAATTTAATGTACTCCAATGAAAACCTGAACTGAATTGTTTCAAATAAAACTCAACAAGCTTATTTTAAAGTCCATCTGGAAAAGTAAATACACAAGAACAGAAAGAAGTTTTGAGAGAGAATGATGTTTTAGCTGTGGGGGAGGGGTAAGAGCTTGCCCTACCACAAAGTAAAATGCACAATAAAACCAGGGTAATTTAAACAGTGGACAGTGGCATAGAGACAGACCACTAAGTACAGAGTCCAGAGACAGACACATGTACCCATGGAAATTATGTAATAACAGCAGCATTTCAAATCAGCGGGGAATGAATGCGCTACTCAGTAAATGGTTTTGGAACAATAGGTACCGATTAGGGGCAAAAACATGCCTCCTAACAAATCATTAAATTCCCAATTAATTTAATATCTAACATAAAAATCCATAAGAGCATTAAATTAGAAGACTGCGTAAAAGTCTTTATTATTGAACAAAATCATAGCAATTAATCTAAATTTCATCTACACTGACACTACCCTAAAGTATCAACTTTTTTTCATTTTCCCTATTCCCTTCCAGTTTTTGTTTACATGCACAGGTAATCATTACGCAGCTACACTAACAGCACAAATACACATACTGGTGTGCTTTCCTCTCGTCTATCAAAATTTTCTTTCATGTTATGATCTTTGGTACCCTTTTTAATAGCATTCCACCTAGTACTTGATGTTCCATAATTCCACAACTACTTAAATATTCCTCTTCTGTTGTACATAAAGTTTACAGTTGACCCTTGAAGAACATGGGTTTGAACTGCACAGGTCCACTTATCTGTGGATTTTTTTCAATAAATACTGTACAATATTGTAAATGTATTTTCTCTTCCTTATGATTTTCTTAATAACATTTTCTTTTCTCTAGCTTACTTTATTGTAAAAATATAGTAAATAATACAATTAACATACAAAATATGTGTTAATCAACTGTTTGTGTAAGGCTTTCAGTCAACAGTAGACTATTAATAGTTACCGCTTGGGAGAGTCAAAAGTTATACACGGATTTTCAACTGCAGTGGGAGAGATCTGGGTCCCTAACCCCCATATTGTTCAAGGGTCAACTGTATTTATAACTTTTTAACATATTAACAACACTGTAATAAACATTTTCATGTACATTTTCTATGCTTTAAGTAACTATTTTAGAATAAAATTCCAGAAATGAGTCCAAGAATGTAAACAAACTGTCACAAATTGCCAAACCAATTTCCAAAGCTGTTGTACCAACTTTCATCGCCACATGTACTGGTCAACAGTATCGTTTCCACCCAACCTTGCCAAAACTATCTTTTGTATTATTCCCTAGGTTAACAGATAAATAGTTCCTTGCTGATTTAATTCATATTTTTTCCATTGCTACTGAAATGTATTGCCCACTTTTATAAAAGTCTATTACTAAATGTTGCAAACATTGTTAGTGGCTAAATCAAATTGGAAGAATTCTAGTCTTCCCTCTTCTACTTCATATCTGAATTCACCTATAACATTGCCTTTGGCAGGTCAAAATTTTCATTTTTTCAGATGAACCAGTGAGTCAGTGTCAGAATCATTTCTTTTCCATCTGAATAGTGAAGGTGTACCACCTCTTACCTACTCATGCCCAAATAAAAAACGCTCATCAAAATCCTTTAAAACCTCTGAAAGGCAAATTAACAGAAAATAGGAATGACAAATGTAGAGTATAAAAGCTGAACTAACTAAAGTCATACTAAATATACTCCAGTGTAAGCACACACAAAAAAATCAGGTAAATTAAGCCAACATTTTTTTTCTTTTCTTTAAACCATCAAGCATCCCTCTAGAGAAATTCAATTTGTATTTTCAAATTATAACAATGAGAAAAAAAGTGGTACATCTTGTTAAAGTGGGGTTTTTTAAATCCGGGCCATGGGAAGAGACTGTACATGAGTTTCATGTAGTCTGAGAACCTCTTAAAATTACTACCTGAACTGTTTTTGTGTGTGTAGATGTGTTCGTTTTCTCAGGAAAGTTTTATGGTTTTCATCATACTCTCAAACTATCCAAAGATTCAAAAAAGTTTATGAACTCTAGCTTTTATAGAAACAGGCAAAAATGGGAATTTAATAAATGCTTTTTGATGGTAACAGTCACCTTTTTATATGACAGTAAGACGTGTTATACTGTTTCCCAAGGTATTCTAGTATTATACACAGGCTTTATATGGGTTGATTTGGGGGATAGAAGCACAGTAAAGGTAAATGTGAGCTGACATGTTAAATATTATAATGAAAATTTACTAATGCATACCATGAAAACCATTATGCTAATATAAAAATAGTGCTCTAAATGAACTATCAAATTTGATTCTTTGTTTAATATTTGAAACTGGTCCTTCTTATAATGATAAAAGAAATAATTCTATACAGAGCCTTTCCTACAGAACTTAGTCTGTTAAACTTTGTAAGATTCATTAAAAAAAATTTTTTTTTAAAAGGATGCATTAATATGCTGTTTTATAGGTAAGTAAATAAAAGTACAGATACTAGTTAGTACTAATACTAACTAGCTTGGGATCCCAGAGCCCGATGGACAATATTGGGTTTCCTGATTTCTGCCCCAACCTCCAAGTTAGGTTATCCTCTTTATGATTTCTCAAGCACAGTATCTGTATGTGGTGCCAAAGAAAGTTTTGTGTGCACAAAATATTTTATTTCAAATTACTGTGTTTAACTAAAGTACTTCTTCAAAAGATAGTGTGGAAATGCAAAAATTATTTTTATATGTGTGTACACATATATGTAGATATATCCACACATCTATATACATACATATACTATCTTTTATGTGTATAGTACTTACAATTTGTAAAGTGCTTTCTTGTGTATTTTCTCATCTTATTCCCACAACAATACCTGGGAGATATTATTATGATCCTCATTTATAAAGGAGAACACTGAAAATATCAGGTCTACTGAGAGAAAGAACCAGAAATCAAATCTTAATCTTCCTAGCCAGGCCCAGCATACTCTTCTCCTCACCATTTTACTGTACAAACAGCGAGTGCCCAAATGTTTATCATGACTTATCTACAGCTTTACATTTAACTCAAGATTTATTTTACATTCTTTGTCATTCAGAGCTTCTCATCCTGAAATCGGTGGGTAGGTTGGGGGGCAGAAGGATGTTCCTGAAACCCCTTGAAGATATGTGCAACAGTTTCAGGCATTTATTTGGGGAGTCTGTCTTTTTTGGTGGGGGGAGTCCTGGTGATTTGTTTATTCTTCATAAACACTTGTTTCTGCAGTATAATTCAGAGAATAAACAGAGGCGCATGGCTATAATTGCTATAATTTCCACCACAAACCGCTGTTGAGGAGACACTTAGTGTGATGGTAGAGGGATGTGGGGAGGGGATGTTTAGGTCACGGGGTAACTGGATTGACTGTGCAGGGATCGTATCAGTCAGGATCTGATCCTAGGCATGATAGCCAAGGCTCACTGTAGAAGAATTACAGTGAACCCAATGCAAGGAGCCAAATGCTCTTTTACTTCACCGCAGTCCTAGGGTAGGTCCCTTTTTACCAAAACCCCAAGGGGTTAAGGTGAGAATGATCTTCTGGTCCAATGCGAAAGAAATGAGTCAGCCCAAGTCATCCCTTAGGATTCAGTTCACTCCGTGGTTGGGCCTGAAGTGGCCCAAATATGTCTGCCCTGTGCCCTGGACTAGGTAATAAATACAAGCTATAAGATTGCTGTTTATTTCAGTTTCTTTCTTGAAAATGAAAAATAAAAAGGGGGGGACCCTGTCCGACTTCTAAGGAGGAGAGAGGCACAACTGGGGATGAGCTGCTGTAACTCAGTTAAGGAAGGCAGCTTGCAAAGTCAAGGGAGAAGGAAATAGCACTCTTACCAAATCCTTCACAGGGAGAATAAGCAGAGACAAATCCAATCTCATCAGGCCAAGTGGAAGCCTGAAGCCATGAGTGCAACCAGCAGTGAACGAGGGGGGAACGTACAGAAGAGCTCTGGCCCTGACCTTCACTACTGTACTCTCTGAGCCACCCTAAGTGGAGGCTAGGAACATCTGCCCCAAATGTAGACAGAATAAAGAGATTCTATATCACTGGGCAGAAAATGAAGTAGAAGGCTACTGCAGGTCCCCACTGGGTAACCCAAGGTCTTAGGAATGGAGAGCACAACAAGTCAGACAAGGCAGCTCCTCCGCCCTCCAGAACATCAGGGTCGGGGAAAGACAGAACTGCTAACATCTGCTGCAGGCTCTACGGGCCAGAGCCCTCAGCTCTTTTCTGGGATGGAATTCCTGGTTGGCGGGTGATGGGGCACATCACAAGGCTTCTGCTCCATGGTCATTTTTATCTCATCTCAGAGCTGGTTCATTTGTTCACCTCGCGTGAACAGGGCATCGGCTCTATCCAATACTGTCAGCTGGTGCCCAGCATCCCCCCTCCCCCCGCCCCACAACCCACCTGCCATCAGAGATTTCTGACTGACTCGAAGACACTCTGGGCCTGCTGAATGACCTTGCAACACTTCCTATGCTGTAGCAGTTTGTTGTTCTCAAATAGACCCTCACCGTAGGGTATTCAATGAGCACCATCCAGAAAGGTCAGCAAGCCAAAACCATCTACTCTGCCATTTTAAAATTCCCCCTCAAAGGTCATGCTGTCAGGTTGAATAAAGTCTCCAACACCATTAAACTTGCCCTGAGCAAACTCCTCCTTATACCTTGAGCCATCTGAGGTCCATACCCCAAAGCCATTAAAAGCCTGTTTTCAAAATGACCCAGATAGGTGCCACCATCTGCAAACATCAGTTGACCAAAACCATGTCTGCAGCCCTCTTCCACTTGCCACAATATTCCTCCCCACTGGAGTAGGTAAAGGAACCTTTTGTCAGGGTCATAGTGCCACCATACAGAAAAAAAAGGATGAAAACTGGGCTCGGCCTTTCAGGATAACTGTCATGTCACAAGGTGGGGCAACTTAGAAAAGTACATAAGTGGCCCAGACCTTTGCTGTGCCAGGCTTCCCCTGCCACCTACCTCTCTGCCACCTCCAGCAGTGCCTGCCCAATTTGACACTGCTATCCTGGGCCGGAGTCTTTCTTTTAATCAGAGATTCTTAGAAAAGTACATATGGAGCATTCAAAAAGGCTACGAACCACTGATTTAAAGCATGTTTTAAAACATCTGACTTTTGTATAGTGTAAAATATCAAGATTATTCAAATTTACCATCCCAACACAATTCACATGAATACAAATTAGTTAAATCCAGGGAGGAGACATCAGAATGTCATTTTTTTTAAGGAGAGTTAACTAAAATGGCAAAAGACATTTCTTTGGAAATAGCCTTTAGGGTAGGAATAGCTTCTATCTCCAGATAGGATGAAATTAACCACAGCAGACCTACATTCCTGCTGATAACAGTCAGGAAATAAAGAGATAAATTTTAAAATTATTCTTAAAGGCATCAGAGAGCTATAGAAACAATGAGGACAAAATGTAGTAAAATTTTAGAGAGCAGAGAACCGCTCAAGAAGTGATGGAAACCAGAACACAATAGAAGCATATCTTTAAAAGAATGAAAGACAATAATTTCATACCTAACAAAAATATTATTTTTTTAAAAAGCTGATATTACAATGTTTAAGACAAATATGAAGGGAATTTATTGTTAGCAGACCAGCACCAAAGGAAATACTAAAGTATAATATAATACTCAAATGGAAATAAATTATCTCAAACAGAAATACGAAAGTGCAGGAGAGAAACAGCGAAATCAATAAATATGTGAGTAAATATAGTTAATATCAAATGTACAAAACAGTAATTTTATGTAAAACATATAATAAAATCTTTTACAAAACATAATGTCATGGAGTTTAAAATATATGCAGAACTACAATGTATGACAACGATAATGTAAAAGGTAGATGGAATTAAGCATCTAGCAATATTGGGAAAGTGTTAAAAGTAATAACTTTTATTATATTTATAATATGTCAAATACTATGTTTTAACTTGAGAGTAAGCACTAAAAGAATAGTAAATGAATGCATAACAAGTTATAGAGGGAAAAATTAAATAACAGACGGTTTATTAATCAAAAAGAAGACAAGACAGAAGAAACAAAGAACATAAAAATGTGTGTGCCAAATATAGAGCAAATAGTTATATGATAGGGATAAATCCAATTATATCAGCAATTATATTAAATGTAAATGTAAATATTAAATGCTCCAAATACAACACCATGACTAACAGTATGGATTTTTTTTAATCCAAAAAGAGTAACAATACTTACTGCTTATAAGAGACATACTTTAAAAATAACACAGAAAGCTTAAAAGGGAAAAGATATACCATACAGTACTAACCAAAAGAAAGCTAGTATAACCAAAACAGTATCACAGAAGATAGATTTTAAAGCAAGACATATTACTGGAGAAAGAGGAACTTTTTATCATAAAGAGTCATTTGAACAAGATATATCATAATATTAAATCTGTATGCACCTAATAAACTAACTTCAAAAGATGTAAAGCAAAAGTTAACAAATCCAAAAGAACAAATAGACAAATCCACAATTGCAGTGGGAGACTAACATTCCTCTCTCAATAGCTGGTAGAACAAGCAGACAAAAAACTAACAAGAATATAAAAGACCTACGTCACACAATTAAAATCACTGATCAAAAGAGATAGCTCCCATAAATCAAGTGTATATATTAATATATTAAAAGTCACCGATATTCAAACCTCTGCCTTAAACTCAGCAATTCAAAAAATATAAACACTCAAATCAAAAAGTCTCAGACTTTCACACTTGACAGAATGATTCACCACTATAGAATTGAAATAGGCTTTGTTTCTGTAACACAGCAACATTGTGTAAAAAAAAAACAATACATGGCAGAGGTCAGTAAGTAACTCCAGATTCCTCAGAAGACCAGAAGCAGGCTTTAAAAATCTCCTTAGCTTGCTGTCTTTTCAAATCACTAACTAACAGATTCCATGAAAACATAGAACTCCTTGAAACTGAAAACAAATATCTAACACTTTAAGCAGCACATCATAGTAGAAAATACACTGGTTTGGGTATAAGAAGATTTATAGTCTCCACTCTCGCATTATCCCAGTATTCCTAGAGTGATAAAAGCCCTGCCCTTAGTCCCCAAATAATCAACTACATAAATAAAGAACGAAGCAAAATGAGATTTAATATTAAACACAAGTTGGGATTTTATTTAATAAACAACTAGCATGAGCCATCTCTGAGACAGCCACCCAAAAATGCTAATTCTGCCCCACGCTGTACCGATGAAAATGTAGTAACTCCATTAAAAATGAGTATGGCCCAGCTCAGCTCTGGACCTACCAAGTATGCCTGGGCCATGAAATACTTTAAATATAGACAAAACTGACAACACATTCAGAGGAAAATAACAAGGATACCAAAGGGATGTAAAAACCATGTTGTCATATGAGGAACAATTGAAGGAACCGGGACTGTTTGCCAAAGAAGAGAAGACTCCTGGGTAAACAGTCACCATTGCAAATACTTGAGGGTCTGTAAAGCATAAAAGGGGTTAGATGCGTTCTGCAGGCCCCTGGGGGAGAGACCAGACAATGAAGGGAAGGACAGGGGACAGAGCTCAGCTCCACAGAGAGGGCCCTCTAAGGGTAAGCGATGTCCAAAGATGACAAGGACTGTTTCAGCTTAGGAGGAACAAGTACTACCAGGAGATAGTGGAGATATTGTGTATTTCTGTTTTACTTATTTGTTTGTTCTGAGAGAGAATGGGGCTAAATAACTTAAAGATCTGTCTAGCCTCAAGAGTCTAGAATCTATAATATCTGGTATGTAATTCTAGATTAATCGCTTCAATATGAAAAAATGGATGGATCTAGATAAGTCGGCGGGGTAATTAATTTCTCCCTTATACTTTTGCTTTGGTTTATTTTCCTAGCTGTTTGGGTTGATGCTTAATTTATTTTCTTCTCTGTTGGTGCTTAGTTTATTTTCAAACTGAGAAAAGAGGTTCTAATGAAAGGATGTTGGGAGTTCACAAACAATCCACTTAAATTTCATTTTGGAAATATGTTTCCAATTATTTTTAGTTCTAAAAAGATTATCATTTACTTAAATGTATTATTTACCAAATTTTAAGACACCGTAGAGGACCTGAACTGCCAGACTAAATTATTACCCTCATTGAACTGGCAAATGTAATCAATTTAAACTTAAAGAATACATTTATAATTATAAAGTTTTTATCAAATTTACATACTTAAGTTCCCCATGATACTGTTTGGAAAAATAGATTTCTCCTGCCAAAAAAAAAGGTTCCACATGACATGCTTAGGGCCTCTAAGTTCCCTCTGACTATAGGACACTCTCTTCTGTCCTACTGGAAGACACCAAAGTTCTACTAGTGACCAAAGTCACTAATGGTCTAAGAAAATATTCCTCTATGCCCTCTTTATAGTTCATGTCTCAGACATTTCCTATGTTTGCAACATAGGAAGGACTATGATTCATCAACTCACGCTGAACCCATGAAGAAAGTAACCTCATATGGTTATTATTTAACACTGGATGTCTACAAATTTATGTCAAACCAAGTTTGTCTGAAGATCAGTGTGGGTCAGCTGACAGCACTGAACATACCAAACCAAAAGGGAAACTATCCAAAATACAAAGAACCCTAAGTCTCTGTGAATTGACCAATCCTTGGCAAAGAACAGTGACATAACTGATGGATTTTGAACATGACCAGTGCCATTGTGCACACAATAAGCACCAGCACAAAACAGCCCCAGCCTCATCTTCCACTCCAGCACCAAGCCCCTTCCCCTTACCTTTACAAGAAGCCTCCTGACTTAAACAGAAACAACTTTCCGGCTTCTGCATTGGCGCAGTTCTCCACCAAGTTACATCAACCTAATGATCCCTCCCCCCAGTACATTTCATGCCCAACAGCTCATATAAACTCTCCCAAACCCATTGTTGCTGCTGTCCCCCATTTTCAGGGCAGCCCCGGGCTGTCCTCCATTTTGAGTACAGCCCAGCAGATTTCTTTCTTTAATAAAGCTTGAACGGTACCCGGCACCTCAGCTTTCTTTCAATAACCATCAGCATTCTTATTTCAGGGTAGACCACCAACCCCCTGTATTCCAAAGCAAGGCCCTCTTATGAGGATATAAAAGCAAGGAGCAATGCCCTTTGCCCCTTTCATCTGACTGGCACCTGTGCCAGAACTCCCCTCCACCCTCTACCCTCAACGCACACACATGCACACAACAAGCCATTCTTAAATAAGAGCACTTAAATAAGACCCTGTCAAGTAATGCCCTTTGCAAGGTAAAAGAATCAGGGAATCCTCACTAAGAGAAGCACAGATTCAGAAATTTACAAAATATAGAGCTGATGGAAGCCTCCAAGCTCATCTGATAAAAACTCTTACACAGGTAAGGAAACTGAAGACCCATAACAATAGGTGACTTGATCTGAATTCTATCACACAGCAGACCTGGGGCCAGTGCCCAGGCTGTCACCCTCCATCTAATCCCCTTCCCACCACCCAAGCTACTAGTCAAGAAGAAATACAGCCTCAACCCCAAATGAACTCTATTCCTCCTCCAGGGACTGGGAAAAGCCTTTATGGAAATAAGTCAGGATCAGAATCCATCACCTTTCTCCAAAGTTCCCCAGCACGCACCCCCACAACATCCACGTCCCTCCACTGTCTGTGTCTCTTCTTCCTCAGCTCCCGTCACCTTTGATAAACTCTACAGGTCCTGTTGCTCTTCTTCTCAAATCAAAGCAAAAGCAGGCATAAAGCCAGCCCAGTCACAGTATGGGAAATACAAAGCCCTGACAAAAACTACAGAAGCAGGGAGACAGCAGGAGACGAGGAGGAGTATCCAGAGGCGTGGTTCAGCCCCAGCTCCGACAGAGCAGACAGGAGGAGAGGAAAGAAAAAGAGGCAAGGACGGGGCTCAGTGGGGAAGGAAGGCAAAACTAAACAAATGAGCAGGCTGAGTGGTGACAGCGGCAAGAGTTCTCAAACAAAGCAACGTGGAGTTTAATTGAAGCAAGAAAAGGGCAAGAAAGATGGAAAATAAACAGATAAATGAAAATGAGCAGGGGAGAGAGAGAAACATCCACCTTACTAGGAACTGCAATCTGGAAATACATCTGTGAAAAGGAGGAGGGGAGGGAGAGGAAGAAAAGGATCTAAATTGTGGTGCTGACAAAGAACATTTCATCTGATCCAAATCAAGAGCTAAAGGAAAAAGCACCTTGGAATGTGTCTTTTTGTGACACATCATAAAGCAGGGGGTGGGTGCTTTTTCAGGCAACTCACGTCCGACTAACCACACATGCTCAGTCTGGTAAGGCCATCTTTCCATGTCACATACAGCCCTGCAGGGAGAAGGAGAGCACACACGTGCAGATTCCTCTCTCAGACTCCGTCCCACTTTAGGCAGGATCAGCCATGGCTTTGGGAGGTAGGAGCTCGTTTATCTGGCCTTGTCCTTTCTTGCCTCTTACTTAGTTCTCATTCTCTCTGTCTCTGTCTCTGTCTCTGTCTCTGTCTCTCTCTCTGAATCCTCCAGTCAATTGTTTGGGTCTCTAAGCCAGCAGGAATCTGGACCTCCATACACAGATGTCAAATGCTGTCTTCAGCATAGGTACCATTTGGCCGAAGTAAATTGGGGTTTACTCCCTCTTCCTAAGTCAGCACAAAGTCCAGCAGTACAAGAACAATTGTAGCAACAAACATAGAAAGCGAAATCCAAAAGGCCTGAGAGTGCAATTAATCTTGTTAAAAACAATACTTCCCATTTCCTTAGTGCTTCACTGTTCACGAGGTGCTTCTGTGTCTGCTATCTCCTTTGACCTGCATGAACCCCAGCGACACAGGTAAGTGACTAGCCCAAGGTCCCCCAGATGGCCAGAACCAGCCCCTAAGTCTCCTCACTTATTCATTCATTCCTCAGATACACACTACGTGTCTACTGGATGCTATGATTAAAACAAACTACCTCTCCTCAGGAACCTATCGTTCTAGTGGGGAGACACAGACAATAAACAAAAAGTTAAGTGTCTGATACGTGAGGGATTCATAAGAGCTAATAAAAATAAGGCAGGATAAGGAGATATTTTAGTAAGGACAGAAGGAAAAAGCCTCTAATGATGTGGCATTTTAACAGAGGCCTGAAAGAGTAAAGGAGTGAGCCAGGTAGATATGAAAGAGCATTTCAGGCAGAGGAACCAGCAACTGCAAAGGCCCTGAGGTGGCATGTAGCTGAGAAACAGCACAGAATCCTGTTGGTTGGAGCACAAGAAGAGACAGGTAGGAGGCAAGGTCAGAGATAAGTAAAGGCCATTATAAGAACTTGGGCATTAGCTCCACAGTGGGAAACCATTGCAAACTTTGGGTAGAAATGGGACAAGATCTGGATTTTGCTTTGAAAAGATCACTCTGCCTGTTTTGTTAAGAACAGATTGTAATAGGTCAAAGGTTAAAAATCGGGGATCCCACTGCATAAAAATACACGCAAGAAATGATTGAGCATTCTTCCAGGGCATTTTCTGCCATATCACGGAGGCTCTCAATGTCATTTTCTCTCTGCCAAGAAGAGGCAAATGCACCAGTTTCCCAGGAGACTATATCTTTATTGGGCTCTGCTCATTGTTGATGCAGTAGCTCCAGCAACACTGTGCCAGGGAGAAGATGGAAGCCACAAGAGCAGAAACCAACACCTTCTACTGTAAGTAAGTAGGCAGTTAGTTAGTCCAGGGCCCTTGTGGGAAAGCTGGCCTGGAGCTCAGGGTGCTTCCTGCCATTTCTTAGAGATACACAGATAGATGGATGGAGGACAGAAAGACAGATAGATAAATGGATAGATGAATAGGTAGGTAAGTAGGTAGGTAGAGCTATTTAACCCTCCACTGGCTTTAATCTATCAACAACTTACAACATCAAATGATTAAACAGCAGTTGTGATAAGGCAGCTTTTCAATTTGAACATGAAAACGCACTGAGCATCTTCAACCTGTAACCCAAACTGCTATGGTAAATAAACTTCTGAATTTCATAAGCCCAGTTATAAATAATCAATGGACAAATATAATCTAATATTGTCTACAAACTTTACTATGACAGGTGCCTATCTGTAGATACTTTAACATTTTCAAAGTCCCCACCATACGGACATTACTGAAGTAATCTCGGATATAATGGGACATCAAGCATTGTTTTAAGTCACACTGAATATGAAATTCTTACTTCCTTACATGGAACTTCAATGTGAAATCAATAGTATTTATCAATTTATTAGTTAAGGTTACTGAGGAACCCATAAGGACAAAAATGGCCACCATAGAGACCCTTTGTGTATTAATTAATAGTACTGTGCATGGAATGTACCAGGCACCATGATGTGTGGATTATTTTACTAAGTCTTTACAACCACCCTTTGAGGTAATGCCCATTTTACAGATGAGGAAACTGAGACTTTGAGAGGTAAATACCTTGACCACAGTGATCTGGAGGGTCAGAGCAGAACCAGGAGTAAAGTCCATCTCTGCTAGATGGGCTCTGCTTCCCTCTTCCTTCCTGGCACATCCTCTACTGTGCTCAGTCCTGCACCCTCTGCAGAAGGCAAGAGCTGGACGTTGCACTGACTGACTCTGTGACTGTCTCCCCACACCTAACTCAACAGAGTCTTAAGAAGTTACAATGAATACACTGAGTACTTAAAAGAAAAAAACCCACGATCAAGGACTGTCTGACGACCTCTTTTGCATTACTCTATTCTCTCCTCATTCAGCAAACATTTGATGTGTGCCAGGCACGATGCTAGGCACAGACAGTGGGAATATAACAGGGAGCTCACAGCTTGGTCGGGAGAGAAAAGCCTAAACACACGCAAGTTAGTACAAGGGTGTCTGCACAGATGAAAGGAGTAACAGGTATGCCTTGGAATGTCAGGAAAGGCCTTCCAGAGGACAGAGAGGGCTTTGTGAACGGAAAGGAATCCCAAGTAAAAGAAACACAACTGGTTAAAGAATGGCTCGTTTTGAGAATGACAGTTTGTTACCACTAGGCTATACCACCTGAGGTGGAGAGCAGGACGGCAAAAGAGGCCAGAGGTGAAGGGAGCTCATGGAGGGCTTGAAGGACAGGGTATCCCTGGAAGAGTTTTGGGCAGGGGACAGACAAGATCAGATTTGCATTTTGTAAAGATCAGTGTGGGGGACAGAGGCAATTAGACCAGAAAGGATACAACTGAGGTTGACCTTCCTTGGAGAACAGTTTCTTTCTCAGTACCCTATTGCTCTGGAATTTTTTAAGACCACTGAAAATAACACTAGAAATTAGGGAAGCATGGGTCTGGTTCAACATGACTGAACACAAAGCAGAGATGCTGCTCTGGACCTCCGCCGACATCCTGACGCATTGGTGGAGGGAAGGTGGAGGCTGAGTGTGAGGCCTCTCAGAACTAATTAGGCCTGGACTCCAATCCCAGCTGCCTCAGCTACTACAAAATGGGGATAAAAACAGTTCCTGCCTATCTTATGGGATTCTTGGGAGGACTAAAGGAAATCAAGTATACTGACATTTTCACAGCACTTGACTCTTAACAAGTGCTTAACAAATGAATATGAAATTAACTGGAGGCTCAGATATTACTAAAATCAACATCATTATTACTTCATATTCTTTGTTCACTGAAGAAACATTTATTGAATATCTAACGAGTGCCAGGCTTTTCCTCCATTTTTCTCAAAACAGCACAGTGAGGTTGGTGGCAGAGTGGCAGCATCCTCATCTTACAGAAGAGGGTATGTGCTCAGAAGACAAGGTTATTTAACCAAAGTGGCAATGACCCTCCTCAAATCCTTAGAGCCAACACACAAAAATCAGTAGCATTTATTTTCTCCAATAGTGAACATGCAGAAGGAGAAATCAAGAAAGCCTGCCCATTTACAATAGCCACCAAAAAAATAAAATACTTAGGAATTGAGTTAACCAAGGAGGTGAAAAATCTCTATAATGAGAACTACAAACCACTGCTGAGAGAAATTAGAGAGGATACAAGAAGATGGAAAGATATTCCATGCTCTTGGATTGGAAGAATCAACATAGTGAAAATGTCCATACTACCCAAAGTGATATACAAATTCAATGCAATCCCCATCAAAATTCCAAAGACATTTTTCTCAGAAATGGAAAAAACTATTCAGACATTTATATGGAACAATAAAAGACCACGAATAGCCAAAGCAATGCTCAGCAAAAAAAATAAAGCTGGAGGCATAACACTACCTGACTTTAAGCTATACTACAAAGCTATAATAACCAAAACAGTATGGTACTGGCATAAAAACAGACACACTGACCAATGGAATAGAATAGAGAATCCAGAAATCAACCCACACACTTACTGCCATCTGATCTTTGACAAAGGCACCAAACCTATTCACTGGGGAAGGGACTGCCTCTTCAGCAAGTGGTGCTGGGATAACTGGATATCGATATGCAGGAGAATGAAACTAGATCCATACCTCTCACCGTATACTAAAATCAACTCAAAATGGATTAAGGATTTAAATATACACCCTGAGACAATAAAACTTCTTAAAGAAAACATAGGGGAAACACTTCAGGAAATAGGACTGGGCACAGACTTCATGAATACGACCCCAAAAGCACGGGCAACCAAAGGAAAAATAAACAAATGGGATTATATCAAACTAAAAAGCTTCTGCACAGCAAAAGAAACAATTAAAAGAGTTAAAAGACAACCAACAGAGTGGGAGAAAATATTTTCAAAATATACATCTGACAAAGGATTAATATCCAGAATATATAAGGAACTCAAACAACTTTACAAGAAGAAAACAAGCAACCCAATTAAAAAATGGGCAAAAGAGCTAAGTAGGCATTTCTCTAAGGAAGATATCCACATGGCCAACAGACATATGAAAAAATGCTCAACATCACTCAGCATCCGGGAAATGCAAATCAAAACCACATTGAGATACCATCTAACCCCAGTTAGGATGGCTAAAATCCAAAAGACTATGAACGATAAATGCTGGCGAGGCTGCGGAGAAAAAGGAACTCTCATACATTGTTGGTGGGACTGCAAAATGGTGCAGCCTCTATGGAAAATGGTATGGAGGTTCCTTAAACAATTGCAAATAGATCTACCATACGACCCAGCCATCCCACTGTTGGGAATATACCCAGAGGAATGGAAATCATCAAGTCGAAGGTATACCTGTTCCCCAATGTTCATCGCAGCACTCTTTACAATAGCCAAGAGTTGGAACCAGCCCAAATGCCCATCATCAGATGAGTGGATACGGAAAATGTGGTACATCTACACAATGGAATACTACTCAGCTATAAAAACGAATGAAATACTGCCATTTGCAACAACATGGATGGACCTTGAGAGAATTATATTAAGTGAAACAAGTCAGGCACAGAAAGAGAAATACCACATGTTCTCACTTATTGGAGGGAGCTAAAAATTAATATATAAATTCACACACACACATACACACATACACACACAAACCGGGGGGCGGGGAGGAAGAAGTTATAACAACCACAATTATTTGAAGTTGATACAACAAACAAACAGAAAGGACATTGTTGGGGGGGAGGGGGGGGAGGGGGGAGGGAGGGAGGTTTTGGTGATGGGGAGCATTAATCAGCTACAATGTATATCGACAAAATAAAATTAAAAAAAAAAAAAAAATGAAAATGCTAGACAGCACAAAAAAAAAAAAAAAAAAAAAAAAATCCTTAGAGCCAGCAATAGGATTCAAAGAAATAAAAGGAGAAAGGTGCAATAAGCACTCTGTACCCATTAAAAAGACTTTAAATGTTATAATGAAAGCCCTATCTACATCAAAATAGTCTTAGGTCCAAACTACAGAAACAATAACTAAAAAAAAAAACTAGAGGTATTTTTATCCTGAAAAAATAGGTATATTCACCCTAACAGAGTTTGGCAAAGTAACATCAGTTCTTATATTCTTCTGGACCTGAATGCTATCTGTTTACAAGATCTTGATCTGCCTCACTTGTGCACCTGATTTTTTCTGGGACAGAAAGTGGCACAGCAATAGTGCCTGAGGGCACAGAGAAATGCTACCTGTGCTATATGCTAAACCACCACTCTGTCTACCTCTGTGTGGCCTTTCCAAGGACGTGTGATCATCTTTGTTCCTCTTTTATGCACAAATTCTAGCAGCACATTTGCTTAGAAATATTTCCTGCTCCTCTATTTTCCTGAAGATCCTTTAGTGAAATCCACAGGACGTCACTCCTCTCATACCCAGTGGGCACTCCGCCCTGTCCCTTCTGCCCCTCCTGACCTCACCTATTCCATAAGGCCCAGCCCTTCCAGGCAGGCCTCTGTGATACCCCTCTAACTCTGGGCCGTCTCATCTTAATCTGTCTCATAGTATCTATCTGTTCCTGCCCAAAGTTCTCTTTTCCCTCTGCCCACATTATGGGCCTTCACTTTACCAATTTATTTTCCTTTCATCCTTACTTTGACCCTGTGACATAACGGAAGCAGGAGAGCATGGGGTTTAAGTACCTGGGCCCTGGGTCTGGAGTCAGACTGCCCCGATCCCAGACCAGCCTCCACCACTTACTGCTGTTTAGCTTTAAACAAGTGGCTTAATTTCTCTGTACCTTTCCTTTCCTCGTCTGTAAAATAGGGTTAACAGTAGACACTCGTTTAGATTTCTGTGAGGGTCAAATGAGACATTGAATGCCTATGCCTGGCATAGAGGACGACCCTACTGAGTATTAGTAATTCTTTCTACTTTTCATTTATGAACTACTTCAATTTCTTTCAGGAATAAGGCAGAGTAAAAATTATTTCTCCCCCAATTTCCCTCAGCTATCCAGTAGATTCTAGACCCCATGGGATCTAGACAGCATCTTACGAACAGAAAGGACTCACACAGTTAATTAATTAAAAGGAAAGAACATTTTAATAAATCAAAAAAATCACTTCCTGCTATTTATGTGTTTCCATTATGATCTTTCATATACCACTTTTTTTTCTTAATCCAAAGTAAGATATAGTTTTATACATTTATTCACCAAATATTTATTAAGCCATTTTTAGAATATATTCCCCACACCGTTCTAGGAACAGAGAACACAGCAGTAAACTGAGCAAATCCCTGCTCTCATGGTTTAGCATCTTCTGTTGGAAAGATACAGTGAACAAGAAAATATCAGATAATAAGTGCTATATAGAGAATTAAAAACGGTACAATGACCCTCAGTGTTTACCCAAAGGAGTTGAAAACTTATGCACACAAAACCCTGCACACTGACATGTACAGCTTTATTCAGAATTGCCAAAATTTGGAAGAAACTAAGATTTCCTTCAGGAGTAGAACAGATAAATAGTGACACATCCAGACAAAAAAATATTATTTAGCACTAAAAAGAAACGAGTTCTCAAGTCATGAAAAGACATGGAGGAACTGTAAATGCATGTTACTAAATGAAAGAAATCAATCTGAAAAGGCTACGTACTTTGTGATTCCAGCTACATGGCATCCTGGAAAAGGCAAAACTATGAAGACAGTAAAAAGAGCAGTGACATGAGGGGTTGTCAAGTGTGGGAGAAATGACTAGGTTGAGCACAGAGGATTTTTAGGGCAGTGAAAATACTCTGCATGATACTATAATGGTGGATACATGTCATTACACATTTTTCCAAACCCATAGCATGTACAACACCAAGAGTGAACCCTCATATAAATTATAGACTTTGGATGATTATGATGCCTCAATGCAGGTCCACCAATTGTAACAAACTGTTCATCAAATTGTGACATCCAGGGGTGGGATGTCAATCACAGGAGAGGTACACACATGTGGGGGCTCGAGGTATATGAGAAATCTCTGTACCTTATGCTCAGTTTTGCTGTGAATCTAAAACTGCTCTTAAAAAAAGTCTTTTTTAAAAAAATGGAATGATGTCAAGTGCCCAGGGGGCTACTTTAGACTGGGCCAGTCACGAGACCTTTGAGAAGCAGGACATGGAGGTTGAAATCTGAATTGCAAAATTTGCAAGTTTTTTATGAGGGAAGAAAAAGGAATGAGAATGGGGTGAATGGGAAGAAAGCAAAAAAGTCTAGATCAATGAAAAAGGCAAATCTGTTGAAAATAACCAAAGAGGGCTGCCAAATATGGATACCAAACAGAGGGAGCTGTCCAAAACCTTCCACTGAGTGGTGGTGAGGGCAAGCAGGATGGTGACCCAGCTACTGTAACAGAGAAACCTAGAAAGCTGGCGATCGTAACATGATAAAATCTCATTTCTGGCTCACATAACAGGCCCCATGCAGATACTGCTGCCTGTGTGACTTTCCTCCAAGAAGCATTCCAGGGACCCACGCTCCTGCCACCTTGTGGCTCTGTTACTCGCAACATTTGGCTGCAAGTTGCCCTGCTCCATTCCAGCCAGCCACAAGGAGTAAAGAACATGGACAATCACAGCTTTCCAGCCCTGAACATGGCACTCCCATTCCACTGGCAAGGACTCAGCTACAGTACATAGCTGGGAAACATTTTACAGCTGTGTCCGAGAGAAGGAAGGAGTGTTTTGATTATTGGCTCAATCTCTTCCACAGGCTACAGCATAAAGTGATTCCCAGAGAACATCTAAGCGCTAATAATGTCACCAAATCTCAAGCTTGGTTTAGTTGAAATTGAATGATATATTTCAAAAAAAGTAAAACAAAACAAAGCAAAACCCCCCCCAGAAAAAACATGAGAAGAAAAGCAGGAGTTGGTGGATCATGTTGGAAATGATGGCTAAGCAATGTCATCACAGTCACATGGCTTTTTTCAAAAGCATAGTCTCTCTCTCTCATACACACATACCCCCCTCTTACTCTCAACAATTTTACCTCAAACACAGCACAAGAAGTTGTACTTCTACAAGTGTCCCTTAATTCAGGAATGAGAAAAGCTGGGAGAAAGCCTCATCAATAAAAAATTGTTTACATAATAAAGGAAAATGATGGTATTTTAAATGTCATTCCTAATGATAAAGGATATTTCTGACACTGTAGATTAAATTACGCTGTCTACTCTGGGCCTCTTGAAATCACTCAAAAGTCCAGAATAACTAATAGATACTAAAATTTTTCCAGACGCACATGACTTTATAAAACAATTCTCATCCTATAACCTCCTATCCCCTCAAAACAACAATTCAAAGAGTAACTTGCTGGCCACATGGTGACTATGGGTCTCCTGTGAAATATATTACAGCACAGTAACCTGTCAAATACTCTGATGACTGTGCCACAGTATCCCACTTATTTCCTTAAAACAAAATGATCGCCAGATGTTACACAAGACCCCTTCTCTCTGAAACAATTATTTAATAGACAAGCAAAACAAGACTCAAAAACTTACAAGGATTTGAACTTTTAAAGATCTCATTCCTAACAAGATAGACAAGACTCATATTTGTTTTTTAACTTATTATATTCTCTTTCCAAACTATACAACTCCAGACTTTTTGACCACAAAAGGAAAGCACACGTAACTCCCCCCAAGTCAATGTAAACATGCTCCCAATAATTACAGAAATTAAAGCATTCCCACTGAAACCCAATATGCTAAATTCCATTGAGCACACAATTGCTAAAACTGGATAATTCTTGTCTAATGTGAAGGATACTGATATTAATAACACAAATGTATGTCACAGGGCTTTAACGTATAGCTTAGTATGACCAAAGTCCTTAGTTTTTAGCAGGGCCAAAGCCCTGTAGTTTAAGGAATAGCCCAACTTTTTAGAAATACACATAAAAATGCTAAGATTGGGAAAAACCAGAAAACTTTCACAGGACTAAAGTCTCTGTTGTAGATAAGAGAATTGAAGCACAGCAAAAGTGGTTGCTTTGGGGGCAGTTGCCCTTGGTGCAGCTAAACCTAAATGATGGGAAAATACGTGAGCTAAAAGCTTCAAGGTTACTCTGCTAATTAATGGTTGGGAGACACCTTACCCTCAGCTGCTTCTCTGAGTGTCTTAGGGAACTAAGTGTTGCCATGACAATTATCTCATTGTTTCTTTTTGTACGTCACATAGCTTAGTTTTATGACTCCTTTTGATGGTAAATTGTTTGAACTATTTTTAAGTTGCACCTGCTTTAATGAAAATTGTCATATAGCCAGTTTGTTTATGTTTTCACTATGACTGATTCACCCCCTATGTGTTTGTTTGTTTGTTTTTTTTTTCTGTAACTTTCTTGCCTGCACAATAAAAACTGAGAGAAAACCTGACTCAGGGTTACTCCTGGGATTCTTCTCCCTTGAAGGAATTTCCCTGGGTTTAACCCCTTTGTGCCTCTCATTGCTCTGGAGAAATGGGCTTTGAGTAATCCTTTGCATCTCTGTCACCCTGGGAGAGGTGACATCTAATAGAACATGAAGAGCTTTCTATATTTCTGCATGAGAGATTTGAAGGTTGTTTTATTTTTAGCTTGAAGGGGAAAAAATTAAATAACTTCATCTGATTATTGCAAAAAAAAAAAAAATCAGTTCAATACATACTGTCCCAAAGATATCCAAGACATTGGTTTTCAACTGTTCCATTAATGACTCAACACAGAAAAAGTAAATAAATCAAAAGATTCTAAAATGGTGCTTAATTTTAGGGTAATGTGAAGAATAAATTTTTCTTTTTCAAATCTAAAATTTTAAACCATTAAAAATATCAACCTTTAAAGAAATTCCTTCTCATAGCAGATAGTTTTCACCTGCACTGATTGCAGACTGCATCCATTACCAGATCAGAAGTCTACTAGAATGTATTTTCCTTGATTTTGCATAAAAGGTACTACCGATGTAGGGTAACAGCGGAATCTAGCATGGTGATCAGGATGTCCCTCCCACCCTCCCTATCAACCTATCCACTGTTCTCCCAGCCTTGCTAGAACATCTTGTTAACAGGCTGACCAGCATTTTTATCCCTACTGCTCTGCCAGTAGTAGACATAGACAACATGTCTGCCCAGAACAGCTGTTTAAAAAACTCTAGATTTGAGGATAAGTTGAGATTTTATTACATTTCATTTTATAAACTTATAAACACAACTATAAGCTATAAACTTAACCATAAACTTCAAACAATATGCATGTTAATATTTTGCATTTAAACTTGAACCTTATAAAAACCGATTTTCAACCAGGATTAGATAGTCATATATTCATTAATGACTATTGTATATACCACTGTTAGAAAATATATTTAATTCTCACAACATCATAAGGTGGGTTTTGATATTCCCATTTTATAAATGAGAAAAGCAAGACAGTATAAATCAGAAGGTCACAGGTAGGTTTCAAATTCAGGTCTAGACACTATCTACTTCTTGTTCCTATTTCATGATTAAAACAATTGTTAGTGTGTAGATAGTTCACAGGTATTCAAAGCCCCAAAACTATAAGCTTCCAATTTGTGAAGTTCCCCTCTCCAAGACTAACAAAATTAATCCATACAATTTGGGTAAAATTGGCTACTTACTATAATTTGGACTCTTTATCAAGAAAAGAAAAGTACCTGCCTCCGTAATATCAGAAAGTAGCAGCACACCTGAAAGATGATCAGTGACTAAATAAACTTGAGAAATTTAACATATTTTGTGTGTTGAATTAAAGGATGATGCTATAATGAAGAATACAAACAGAAGGAAAGTAGTCTAAATGACTTTTAGAAATAGAAAAACTAGAGAATGAGAATTTTTCAGTATTCGCCAATAGTCTTCGGGATAAGGAGACCCAGCCAGCTAACGTGAATGTTTCAGTCTGTTTGACAGTGGATACCGCAGCTCCCTAAAGCAGCATTTGCAAACACAGTCCGCCTTTAATCCTGGGAACATGTTCCTGAAAATAAAATCAGCACCATACATGCTCATCTTCATGATCAGGGCAACACATATCACCACTTAACCAACTTGCCAAGCCCACCTCTAACTACTTTCAGCTAATCAGTTTAATCTCACAATAATCATTTGAGGTAGATGTTCTATTATAATCCCCATTTGATGAATGAGAAAACTGAGGCAGGGAGAACTTAGATAACTTGCCCAAAGTCACACAGCTTGTAAGGAGGCTGAGCCAAGCAGTCTCTTAACCTCTCACGGCCAAGTCCCTATATGCAGCTATGCGCATTGGCACTCTTTATATGTTCTTCAAATCCCTTGAAGCCAAGATGTGCCTCTGACTATATACTCCAGGTTGCAGTAATATTTACGAGTGCCTTCATGATGTCCAGAGCTTTCTGCCATTTCCTAATTTTCTATCATCTTTATTCTCTATTTCCTTGATTTCACGTTGAACTGCTATAAAACTCCCATTTTAATGCCCAGTACCATACTTTTCCTTTATTTTGAGAGCCAAGTTCACACACCTTTGGTCAACAATCCTGCATCAAAATTACCCCTTTAGATCACAAGATAAATGGTGGAAAGAGCAGCCACAGAAAGCAACATGATTTGCAGAACACGTTCAACCTGGAGTTGCTTGGCAGCACACTCCTCGGCTCATCTCATTAGCGTTCCCCAATGGAACCTTCTACTCCTTGGCCAGAACTTTCAGTACTGTGTGCGCAGTGGCTCTGTGGCTAAGAACATTCTTCAGCATTCTGGATAAGAGAGAAAAATATTAACCTTTCAACACATCTTGACTCTAGGTGATAAGTTCAAAGAGGGCTTTGTTATATTATTTTCTGTATAGGCCTCTATAATTCCAATATTTTATAATTTAAAACCCTTCTTAAAAGCAGTTTTCAATAACAGAGTTCTATGTCACATCTGACTTGTAAGAAAAATAGAATTTTTAGACTTGCAAAGCTAAGGAGTTCATCCACGATTTATAGAGATGCCACAAAGGGAAGCCACCAATTGTGGTCCATGATTTAATGAGCCACTAACCTGACCCTTTTTTTACTACATTGGGATGAAACAAAGAAATAATTGTTTTAAGAACAAGAAGACTTTCCAAGAAACAAACAGGGCTCTATCCTGTTCTGCATGTTTTCTAATGGCTTCAATGAAAGGCATGGATGTCCTTATCAAATTTACCAATGGCAGAAGCAAAGTTGGGAGGGTCAGTTATGATGAACCAAGATTCAAAAAAAACTCAACAGGGCCAACACTAACAAGATGAACTTCCCAGACCATCAATGAAAGTACTGTATTTAAGTCAAGAAAACTCAGCAGCACAACAGAAAATGGAAGAGGACCAGATAAACACCACTGATGTGGAAATGACCTAAAGATTTCATATGGCAGTGAGCTCAGGATGGGCCAACAAAGTGACACAGCTGCTCAAAATGAGCTAAGACCATCTAAGACTGAAAGACAGTGTCCAGGACAGAGAAGGTAATAGTGACATTGTCCTCTGCTTTGGGCAGAACCTGCTGGAGTATTCCATTCAGTTAGGGGCACTGCATTCTAATTTGATGTTGAGGGCAACCAGGTGGTAATGGTTCTCAACCCCATAGCCTTCAAAGAAAGGCTTTTGAAATTGGGGGTTTATACTGGCAAAGAGTTCACTTAATGGAAGGATATGAAAGTTGTTCTCAAACTCTTGAAGGATTATACCCAAGGAAGAGCAGAGTCACCATATAATGTCTCAGGGGGCACAACTAGAACCACCAGAAGCAGATTTCAGATGACAATTAAAAATTATTTTATAATAATTAGAACTGTCCAAATATGGGCTCTCCTCCATATGGAGTAGAGAGAGTTCTCTCCACCTTTAGAATTGCTTAAAGAGAGAAATTGGCCATCTGTTCTGTGGTTAGAGGGAATTCCCACACATAAGATTCCATGAGGAAAATGGCTCAAACTCACATTGGAAATGTAGGGCTCTTCCCTTTTGCTAATATTCAGAGAATCACTAAAGTACAAAGTGAAAGTGGTCACAAAACATCATTTCACACACCTCCCTAATTCTTTGCAAGGAGACAAGCTACCCACAAAAAACACTTTAAAATTTTTTTCTTTGTATGTTTCTAAGAAGAGATCTTCCCGTCTTAGTATCCTTATAGTCCTGGCTTTTCAAGAAGTTCTTTGTGATGTCTAATCCAAATTTCTCCTGCTCCAATTATACCCATTCGCATGTGTACTAAAACGGGCTCTGTAAGAATCACAACAAGAGGACAAGAGGACAAATGACATAAGAACAGATAATAATAATAAAAAGGTTTGCAAAGAAAAAATATTATGCAATGAATTTTTAAAAACTTATCTCTAAATGCCAAATGTCATTCAGTACAGTTATAAAAACAATTGGAAGATTAGTTTACATACTTTCATTTCTGAGTGCAAACACTGACCTCCTTGTATAAGAGCTCTGCTTTTATTTTCAGACCCAGCTTTCTATCTCTATGTACAAAGAACAAGACAGAAACTTAATGTGTTTAGATTAAAACCACTTATAACTAAGGGGAAACTACGATTATGCAGCAGGAATACAGGACAGCTTTAAAAAGCTGGTGACAACATTAAGTGCTTAAAAATGTCTAGTTCACTTAAAAGGTACCAAATTACATATTAAATAAAACATGTCTTTGCTCATTTTTTTACAAACTGGATAAGTTGTCAAAAGGCTGCCTAGAAACACTGCTTAGCATAGAATTCTGACTGGCCTATTCCTAGCAACTTACACTGTGCTTAGTAAATTGATCACATACCACGTTGATATACTTTCGCACCAAACGAATTTGCCTACTAGTGAACCAATCAACTTTCTATTAAAACTCCTTATTTCCAAGTTAACTGCATAACATATTTTAGATTCTCCTTAAATGCTTCCCCAACAAAAAATAAAACCAAAGCCAAGCTCTAAATCAACTCTTTTAAAAGAAATTATTTTTTGTAACCGCTACAGTCTGGTTTTAGATAATACATGTCTGTAAGCAAAACAGCAAACTAGTATCTACATAACCTGAGTTTTGTTTACAGGTTGGCTAGTCATACCTAGCAGGGAGTTCGGAGCCCAGAAGTTCCAAAGAACTTCCTTTTCATTCTCAAGACTAAACCATGGGCAGCTCTGTTCTGGTCCAGCAGTGAGTTTTTCACTGACACAGACAGGGACACACACAGACAGACAGACACACACACACACTCACACTTTCTCCCCTGGTCTAAAGTTGACGGGATTTGTTCCTTGCAACCAAGCTCAGTTCAATGGGGGAAACTGCTCATACCAGCTGAGTGAGTCACCTTGATTACTTGATTTAACAATTGTTTCTCAGAGGTATTTTACTTTTAATGCTCTCTTACTTGAGAAATATGTGTTTTGAAGTTGAGGCATGGAAGAAGAAAGTGTTGATGCTTTGGTAAGGAAAGGTTCCCAGGCAAACGTTATTAGCCTATTCTTTAGAGAATCAGGAAAATACACGTGATGTGCCTAAAGCTTTGCAAACCAGGCATGCAAATAAATTTACTTCATCCCCACCCAAGAACATTCCTAGTTTTCCTGAATACCAACAAAAATAGCACAATCACTGACTCAGTATAGAAACCTCACTTGAATCAGTAATGCGGATAGCACATAAAAAAAGAAAATTGAAAAGATCTTTACTTATTAGCTGGTTATTTAATATTTAATTGTCTCTAACCTTAATTTACTTAAGATTAATGAGTTCTTTTATGAAAGTGAAGAACAGTAATATTCTTATAGTCACCATTTTGAGTTTATCAAAGGGAAAAATAATACCCAGTGGGCCAAAATTCTATTAATACCCATAAGTCTCAAACCTAAATGGTACATCCACACAAGGCAATTGGCCACACTGTTCCTAAATGAATTCACATAATAAAGGGCTATCAAATATGATTAGGCATGTGTGAAAAGCTACAACCAAGAAATTCTTACTTCCTCTATACAAAATTATCTGCTATATCAGTCTGTCATGGTTTATGATACATTAAACATACTTTTTGAGTATTATTAAATCCTTAAAAATTATGTTAAATAATATTTAATGATACAGGAAAATATTTGTGAAGTGAAAAACAGGTCGCAAAGCAATAGGTAAGTATCAATCATTTTTGTTATGCACATACCCAGATGAAAATGAAAGATATATGAGATTAGAGTATTTTTTTTTAACTTTCTTGATTCTCTTCTATATTTTTCAAGTTTTCTACAATGAACATGCATCACTTTTGTAATTAGAAAAAAATAATAAAATCCAAAATAAATGTTAATAGTCACCCTTTGATAAACATAAACTTACCACATTACCCAGCAATCCCACTCCTAGGTATTTAGGTACTGTGTGAATTTTTTTTTTTTTTTTTGATGGGTGAGGAATGTCCTTCCACAGCAGGGGCAACACCTCCAAGGAGCTTTATTTCCACTGGTGTTTCAGTTCACTTTTTTCTTTTGAAAGCAATTATTTTCATGAAAAGATCAAACTGTCAAAAATCCAAGTCCTCAATTCTATACACAAATACAATATGCTAAATCACATCCCAGTTGAAACAGTTTCCTGTCATCATTGTGGAATAGGCATTCTAGGTTTTGGGCTTTTTTTAACTTCTCAATATACATTGCAGTTGATTTTCATGACCCTTTACCTGTTCCTCTTTCTCCCCTGCCTCTCTCCCCTCCCCCCACAAGGTATTGTGTGAATTTATATTCACTCAAAACCGTGGTATGAATGGTTATAGCAGCTTTATTCATAATCAACAAAAACTGGAAACATCTCACATATACTTCAATGAATAAACTGTGGTACCTCCACACAATGTAGTACTACTCAGCAATACTAAGGAACAAAGTACTGAAACACACAGCAATCAATAAATCTCAAATGGATTATGTTGAATAGTAACAGCCAGACTTAAATGGCTACATAATGTAGGATTCCACTTACATTACATCCTGAAAAAGTTACCTTTTACCTTTCACAAATAGAAGCAGGCAAGTAGAACAGCAGTTGCCAGTGACTGGGGTTAGAGAAGGCATTGGCTGCAACAAAGGGAATTTGGAGGGTGATGGGAATGTTCTATATCTGGATTGTAGCGCTGGTTATAGGGCTGTATGCATTTGTCAAAGTCACAGAACTGTACACTACAAACAGTGAATTGTACTATACACACATTGTACTTTAATAAATCTGCCTTTTATTAAAGTCACCCTTTAGAACTGAAGTCTAATTCACGTCTAGATTATGTTAGGTTCTGCACAATTCTTTCTCCAAACTGCATCTGTTTCCTAAGGGGGGGGAAAAGGTTGATTTTTTTTTTTAATTATATAATTATTACTTAGTAGGCACAGATTTCTGAACAAATGGGACACAGGAATGAGAATTTTTAATAGCGGTGTGTCAGTTAAATAAGGTTCAAGACACTCAGGTCTGCCTGCAATGCACCTGCAGACTCCAGCAAGGACACACCTGTGGGTCACCAGACAACCACCAAGGGATTCTACAAAGCTGGAGAGAAGGTACTTAAAAGGCGATGGGGACAGAAGACAATGGTTTTCCAGCCTAATTCTTGCAGGAATCACCTCCAAATGCAAACCCCAAAATCTACTCCAGAGAGTCGGGGCTGTGGTTGTAGTTGAGCACTTCCAATCTTCCTCAGGCCCATGCCAGAACCAGTTCTAGGTCAATGAATACATGACTAAGTAGTCACCAGGCCAATTTGGCTTGTTCAATTTAGGGCTTAATACACCCTCCCCACCTTTCTGATATTAAAAAAGGACACCTGAGAAATAACAGAGGAGATTTAGAATGGCTTATCCTCCTAAACGGATTTAGGAACAAGGCTCTTTCTCTTGAGCTTAATGGATGAAATGGTGTTTTGTTTTGCTTTGTTTTTTCTTCATCTAAAAGGACATACAAATAATACTTAACTTATCCTTGTCAAGAATTAAAAGGGCACAATTAGACCAAAAATGTGAAAACTGGTTTTCACAAAGTAATAAATTGTTTTTCTTTAAAAAAACAAAACAAAAAAAAAATTCTTTTTCACCAAATGAAATAGAGCGGTACTCATTTTCTATGGAGAACATAAGAGGGAAAAGTGGCCTGGAACAGGCAGAGGAATAATTTCTGGACAATAGTTACATTAATCTCTTTCCTAGACAGTTTGAAAATGATGTAAAATTTTGTTAAATTAGAATATTGACTAAAATATAGCCTCATACTACTTAAAAAAGGGTAACTAGCAAACTAATGTTCTTGAAAGAGAATGCTTTGACTACTTAAGATAGTAAATTATTAAGTCCTTAATAGGACTGTCTACATTTTTTTTTAAAAAGGTATCATCCTAATCCACTCATTAAATCAGATCACCAAATAATGGCTACTTTAAAACTTGGTCAACCTTATTTGTTAATGTATATCAATGTGGATATATTATATATTTATATAGATATATAGATATATATATCCACATTGATATATCTCCACACTCACACACACATACATTCAACTTTTTTTATCTTCATTGTCTCAGAAATTCTGAATTAAAAAAGATTTATCATAAAATAGATATCCATTTGTCTGACATTCTCATCAGGACTTTTCTGGAGATCAAACTCACATCAGTAGTACTTTTAAGTTAAATCAGTAACCAAATGTCCAACAATAAATAGGAACAGGAAAATTTATACCCATTATTTTCATGTCCTACTCAAAGCAAAGTGAGTCTTCCTAAAAGATAAATGAAGCATTATATATTTTGAAACATACATGATGAGATAAGAAACAACATGATAATGTGGAAATCTGCTTGGGTTGTAGGTCAGAAGATCTGAACCATTACTTTCTGTTCTATTCATCCACACCACAGACATTTCTGCATCCTCACACTTTGATAGTCCAAGGGTATCCATTAAATAGCTGTGCAACTTTAGGCACGTCGTGTATGATCACTCTGAGACTTAAAGAGGGGAAAATCATTCTTATCATACTGAATAAGTCATGGGACTTAGATTAAAAGTTTATAAAACAGCCAGTAAGGTGTCTTATATGTCATGAATGTTCAAGAATATTAATTATCTCCTTTCCTCTCTGAAAAGCTATGGTTACATATTCACAATCAGTATTTTTGCTTAGTTTATTAAACAGATTACTGTAGAAACAAGTTTTTCTATCTCTAAGTCCACATATGTCAAACATATTTGTGTGCTACTACTTAATTCTTTTTTAATTAACAGTGATTAGCAGCAAAAATACCATAATTGGCAAACTCTCAGATGTAACCATTAGACATTGATTGTATGCATAGGTCTGCAGAGAATTTTCTAAGTTAGGGTGGGGCTGGCACCAGGCTCATAACAGAACTGCAGCTAAGCCTTTTATACCAAGGGCATCTCTAACAAAGGGAATACAGACATGGGATCAAGATAGCTCCCATGCGAAGGGCACAGGACTGACAACTATTAGCTGTGTGGTCAAAAGCAAGGACACAATTAATTAAAAAACAAAACTTTTAAGTAAGGCAATTCTAAATCAAAAGCAGCTAGCCTGATAAGCCAAACTCAGGTTCATTTTAAACAAAGACCCCACCAGTGCTCAAAGCAGAGGGAGCTTGGGATGGAGAGGGAGGAATATGCTAAAGTCACTGACCAACAGATCAAATCACAGGCACTACAGATACTTTGGATTCTTCCCTCTCTGTACATCCAACAAAATCTAAGTAATACATTTATTCTCCTTCTCAAGGGTTTCAGTAGTTGTCCAGTCTCCACAGCAGCATTCGTGTGGGCAGTGACTCAAGAAGACAATAAAATGACACAGCTGGAAAAGGAAGTTGTGATGGTTAATTATAGGCGTCAACTTGATTAGATGAAGGAATGCTGAGAAACCTGGTAAAGCTATCTTTTTAGGTGTGTCCATGAGGGTGTCTCCAGAAGAGATTAGTATGACAGCATGAGTGGATTGAGCGGGAAAGATCCACCCTCAATATGGGTGGGAACCACCCAATCCCCTGGGGGCCCAGAGAGGGGGGGAAAAATGGAGGAAAAAGGTGAATCTCTCTGCTGGAGCTGGGATACACTCTTCTCTCCTGTCCGTGGACATCAGAGCTCAAGACTATTCAGCTTTTGGGTTCCAGGACTTACACCAAGGACACCATCAGCTTCCCTGGTTTTGAGACCTTCAAACTTTGACTGAGCCACGCTACCGACATCCAGTCTGCAGACGGCCTATCTGGGACTTTTCTTCACAATCACATGAGTTAATTCCCCTAAGAAATCCCCTCATATGTTTATAACATATCCTAATGGTTCTGTCTCTCTGGAGAACCCTAATACAAAAGTCTTTAGCCAACAGGTGTCCACGAAGCACTTAAGTAGAAGTTCATACTATAGAGAGTCCCCATGGACACCAGGGCAGGGGGGTGCACCCCATCTTCCTACCCCAGGGCCACCATCCTCCTTCGGACTCAGCGGAGACAGCCTCTGTGGCTTCCCTTACCCTTCAAGGCCAAAGGGAAAAAGAAAAAGCAAGAAGAGAAAGGAAAGAGAAGTCCAGATTCAAGTTTCCTGCTCTCCAGATTCTCAAAACAAAGACCTTAGTAAGAATTAAAATAATAAAATGTTGCCATCTCTAATCTAAAACTAATGATGAATGGAATGAGTTTGAAATTTGCTTGCTATGAAGAAATTTGACAAGGAGCAAAATTTGTATAAAGCTGCTATTTTGAACAGAAAGGGGCCTTTCAAATTCTCCCAAAGTTTCTTCAGATCCTGACATGGCCGAGTACTGTATACATTCCTTTGATTTTGTCACAGCTGCCACCTTAGGTTTTCGGGGATGTCAACTTTGACGTACACATATTTACATGCCTTTTGTAAGGAGCAGCTGCTGAGTAGGAAGAACAATGAACAGGGTTGGAAGAACTAGACCCACAGCCCTGGTCCAGCCCATGACTCTCCTTCAGCCTTTCTTCAAGTCCTGGGGGAGGACATTTCTCTTCTCTCCAAACCCCATCTGTGCAGTCAGTCCCAAGCTGTCGGATTTTATCATCCCATTCATCGTTCTCCTTCCTCCTCCTGCATCTTCCCATCTCCCTTTCTAACCCACCACACCCTGGCTGACATCCCACCTCTGAAACCCCTTGACCAAAGCCACCATGGAGCACTCACTGGCCAAATGCAATCTCCCATGACCTCTCTTTGCTAATTTTAACAACTACTCCTTCTTGAAATTCTCCCCTCCCATACCCTCCAATACACCCCTTTCTCTTCCTCCTGCCTCTTTTTAAACTGCCCCTTAGCTTTCCGAGGCTCGGTCATTTATTCATGCAAAGAGAAAAATGTACTGCCCCTAGTGACAACTAGTCATGTTGATTCATGGGGTCATTTACTCTTCCCATTTGTAAAATACAATGATTATTAAATGATCTCTATAATTTAAAGTGACACAACTGGAAGAGTATATCTATATCATTTTAAATATTCATGCCTAATATTTCTTAAGCATCTTAATCTACATTAACTCATTGGTATTTTACAACAATCTTTTTTTTACTTTAACCATATGCCCATGAGGTAACTGATAGTCTAACAGGCAGGATTGATACTGGAATCTGCCCACTCTTCAGCCTGTAGTTTTTCCCCACTGGATGGTGTTCTGAGGCTTTCTTTTAATGACACCAGGCAGCTAGTTAATTCTAGTACTCAGGAATATAATCCCCAGTTGATATTTTGTTCATATGTAAGAGTAATCTGCCGTGGTTGATAATGGGGTTTCTATTATAGGGGCACAACAGAAAGTTTGCCTGCCTCTAGGAACATATACCTGCTATGGAATGGTCAGCATTCACCTCGAACTGGATTTAGGCGCCTGTATCCCTGTTACTGACATCTACTGAAATAAGCTGGAAAAATAGTGATATGCATATTTTTGTCTTCTAATTTGGGTATAGACTTCTTATTTGGGTATAGTATGAAATTCCCTTATTTAGCCCAAAGCATCCACCTACTTGGGGTTCTTGGGGCTGAAAGTGAAGAAAGGGGACATTTTAGCACTGTTACAGCAGAAAGGAAAAGAGAAATGTCAGTTTCTGACATCCCAAATATAATTTTATGTGAAGGCAATGGCTGGAAACATAGGTTTTATCAAAAACAGAGTTTGAAAAATTCAGATCAAGGACTCTTTTTGGAGAAAACAAAATTTCTTATTAAGACTAGGGATGAAGCTTCCTGCCTTATAGGAGAAGGTAAGAATCTACAAGGGGAAAAGCCTAACACTGACCCCTTTCTAGTACCAGGGAATTATAAGGAGAGCTAGGAGGTGAAACATCTGAGTCCTGATCTCCCTTCTCTGTGTTTTGACCCCAGAGATGGAAAGGTTGTCATATAAGTTATAGGACATTCCATGAGTGAGTGGCATTTGACCCACTGTAATTTGGGGAAGCTGCTCTTGCATCAGCCCAGGAGATGGTCAGAGCACAGTGGACACAGCAACGTGGAGTGGCCAGGCCAAAGGCAGGCCAGCATTTAGCATCTCCTGGCCACTTTCAGTTCTGGTGTGATGTAGATGGGACCAGAAGTTCCTGCGTACCTGAGGAGGATGAAGATAGTAATGAGAGGCAGCAGACCCAGCCTGGTAAGAAGAAAGATGTCCCCTAGGACTACAGAGATTGCAGGGGTGACATCCTAGGCCATGGGCTGGATGGAAGATGTGAAAGATGTGGAGGGGTCCACATGAGTGTTAACAAGAGCTGAAAAGAAGTGAGTTGAAGTCAGCCCAGGGGCACAGCTCAGCCCTGACACTACCTAACAGCGGATACAGATGCAAGCCAGACACCCAGGGATGGATGTGTCCATTGAGGATTGGCATGAATCCAGGGTATCCAAACCCCAACACTCCCCTCCCTATACATGCCGAAGCCATCCTGCAAAGGAACAGAGGAGGAAGCCAAACATCTGAGACACCAAGTATTTCCTCTAAATAAATGAGCGTGCAAAACCTAAAGGAATCGTTTCTACCACTGCATCATACTACATATACTAGAGTAGACTCATTTTGTTACCTCCTGCTACACAGTGGACAGGGGATCAGGAGGACCAAATCTTTCTTAGAAAGAAATGAAGAACTACATTTCTTCTGCATACCTGAGTATAGCTTGAGAAGATCTGTAATCCTGCTAACTAGTATACAGGAGACAAATTCCATATTAATAAATACTATTTTCAATATAATAGCATCTTTTCCATGACCAAGTTTTTTTGCTGCTCTGATTGATACAACAATCATTGGTTGAACAGGACACCACTGCTCTCAGTAGTACAACTGGTCACATAAGCAATAAGATTATCTTCCCCCAAATTTACTCAAGTCAGAACAAACATAGCAAAATCCAGGGAGTACAATCCTCCCACAAATAACATGGGTAAAAGAATGTGGTATCTCACGACAGCCCTTCAGCATTCAAAATACGTATACTGACATGGACACTACACAAAATTTTCATCTAATTCTCAAGACATGCCATCAAACACAAAAAGCAATAATTCTCAGTCAAGGCATTAATTTAGGGTATAAATTAATGGTTAGGATTAATTTAAAAAAATAAAGGTGACATCACAGCTTGTTGGTTTGGAAAAAAAAAAAAATCAGTCTCTCCTGATTTTTTAACTCCTTAAGGGCAAGTGTATCAAATTCAGATTGAAGTTCATTTTAAAATAAGCCTGTACTTTAAATCAGAAGACACTATCCTCCTCCCCCTTTGTAATAAATTAAGCTGATAACCCTTCAGCTTTGTTTGAGCATCTACTGGACTGTTAGCTGATACCATACAAGTGCATGAAGAGGGAACTCTAGTTAGCATGTCACCTTTCAGTTACAAAACTGAAAAAAGGTGAGACTTTTTTGCAATGTCAGCATATTTTTGAGAAAGAAAGAAACTCACAGAAATGACACCTAAATAATTTTATTTAAAACCTCAAGGCATTACTCCTAAGAGATGACTGCTAGGATCTCCACCAATTGATTGATATGCAAATGAATAGCACATGGAGATGTAGCACTTCGTTCTGCAGGTACATGGAATCTGCTAAAAAACATATAATCATCCTTTGAATGTGCTATGACCTATAGATAAAATCTATTTTTGCATTGAATAATGGCTTTAAAATAACATTAAAATAGGGCCAGCCTGTGGCTCACTTGGGAGAGTGAGATAACCCCAAGGCCTTGGGTTCAGACCCCTATAAAGGGATGGCTGGTTCACCCACTTGGGAGAGCGTGGTGCTGACAACACCAAGTCAAGGGTTAAGATCCTCTTACCAGTTATCTTTTAAAAAAATAAAAATAAAAATAAATAATAACATTAAAATAGCAATAATAAAACAGCATTAACAATAAAAGAAACTTTATAGGTGTTGTGGACATTTGGCTTTTGGGTTGTTTTATTTCTTTTTTTGTCTGATCAGCATCCAAACCTCCTTCCTATTTTTAGGGAATCACCCATTGTGTGAGTCTTGGTTGCAGGAGAGACCCTACTTCACAATACGGAAGCAGAAATTTCCTCTCCTGGTCCTTGGCAGTCATATGACCTAGGCTCAGCTCCTTGTGTCCCCTCCCAGGCCTTGAATTTGAAGTGAGTGACACAAAGACCCAGAGTCCTTAGAACTCATTCAAAGTAGTGGCAGGGGCAATCACAAGGGAGCCAGCAGCAGTAACCGGATTCCACCGGGGACAGGCTGAGACCTCACTCCAGTCCTTGAGGCCAGGCCTCCTGTTTTTCTTACCTCTGTTCTGAGCTTGGGTTTCCAGCCATCTTCCAATAGCTTTATTTTTTGTCTAAGTCAGAGTTCTGTCGCTTCCAAGAGCTCTGATTCACACATGGGAAGAAGTGTTTCCACCCGAGTGATAAGAAACGAATAAGCCTCACGAATTGGCATTTGTTCACTTTGTATCAAGGAGTGATAATACATCTGTTGGTAAAAGTCAATATAATCTGAGATCTCACTTTCTTTTTTTTCTATCCAAGCTAAACGTTTTTGTGTCTTGCTAAAGTTTTACTTTCTCAACATTAACGTGTTAGGAAGAAAAATGTTCAGTTCAAATCTCTTACTGCATGAAACTAAGCTCAGATGAGAGAAGTCTAAACAGTGTTTTCCTTTGGGGAGCAAAATGACTGGGAGGCGGCATGAGGGAAACTGAGGGTACTGGAAATGTTCTATAGCTTGAGCCAGGTGATGGTGAAACAAGTGTATATGTTTGTAAAAATTTATTATGTGTACCCTTAAGATTTGTACATGTGACTGCATATAATTTTATCTAAATAAACACATACACACAGAGACATATGGTTCAGAAGTCGTGTTGATGTAGATATCATCATACTGATGATAAAGCATACATAAAGGACATACCCAAAATAATCTTCATTTGTACCTGCTGTCACCTTTGGCTTTCCTGGGTATTCTACTCTGACAATAGAAGAATTACCACTGGACACATTTCAATGCCCAATGATCTTCCTCATTGGAAGGGGATGGAAATGTGATCAGTGCTGGGAATAGACATGTGATCGGTTCTAGTTTCACTTTTCTTCACACATTCAACCTTTTAATCAAAAAAGTTAGCAGGGTTCCCACAGAGAGAACTTTAATCCTGCATTCCCCACCTCACTGGATCTTAATTCCCAACCCTGGAAACTGGTTTCTCTGCTCTTTATGTCCCACCCTCAAGCTTCCTTTCCAGTCCCAGAGATGATAAGAATGATAATTAACTATGTGCCAGTTGCTGATCCAGACACTTTACATGGCCAAGGACTATTACTATCCTCACTCTACACATGAGGAACCTGAGACACACGGAGGTTAATAAATTCCCTACAGTTAAAGTGCTAATATAGGCCACGAGCTTGACTTGCATCTCCCAGCTCATCTTCTTACTTAGATAACTCCAAGGTAGGCTCAGCCCCTTCCTTTCCCTCATTTTCCCTAATGATAAACTAATGACTAGTGTTTAAAGACATTCATTTGCCATTTTAAATTTCCCTTCTCTCTCAGCAAAACATGAATAATGCCCAATAAGAGAGGAAGGAATACTTCAGCCCAGAATCTATACATATTATTAATCCACATTCCTTCCCCTAAGATGAGAACAAAAAAATATTTAGTTTGCCATGCAAAATTGTATGGTCATTATCAAGCTACCAAAGCCCACCTTACAAACAACACATATTCATAACAACCAACTGTTGGCTGTCCCTTTTATCCCCCCAAAATACCACCATGTTTCCCTCTCTCCAGACTTCTGAGTGGTGCTGATGCTCACAAACATGTCAAGATCACATGTCAAATAGCTCTGCCAGAAACTTCCATTTGTTCAGAATTGAAGTCAAGAGCCTGGAAAGAGGGCCGAGCCCATGGCACACTCGGTAGAGTGCGGCGCTGGGAGAGCGGCGGCGCTCCCGCCGCAGGTTCCGATCCTATATAGGAATGGCCAGTGCACTCACTGGCTGAGTGCCGGTCACGAAAATGACTAAAAAAAAAAAGAGAGAGCTTGGAAAGATGCTAGTGGCCAAATTTCCTCTTCCTGTGCTCTTACCTTGGTACTCTCTGTCACCACTGAGACAACCCCTCACCTGTCCCAAGAGGCAAAGGTAAGTGGTGTCAGCAAGAAAACTGCATCACCTGGGATTTAACACAGCCTTGGATGCTCAGTACCAGGTCAATAGCCATTAAAAAAAAGAGAGAAAGAAAGAGAGGAAAGAGAGAAACATAATGAAAACAAAGAAGAATGTTAAAAAAAAAAAATTACGAAGCAAGGCAGAGAGACCAACAGGTTCTGGGACAATGGCTGGATGCATTTGAGGATATATATTGTTAAAGTTGATCCCCTAGAGTTTGCCTGGGCAATGGGTTTCACCAGTCTGGCCCCTGGATAATAGGTTTTCCACTTTGACTTAAAGAAATTTTTTGTGAAAAAGTTAAGAAATTTTTTCAAAATTAAAATAATAACTGCCTCATCAAATACTGTATTTTCATAAAAATTTTGTCTTCATACAGTAATTTTATTTCATTTCCCCCATTTGCAAGTGAAAGGAAAAGGAGATATAATTACACTTGGGGAAGCCACAATAAATGGCAAATAAAGAACCCCTCTCAACAAATGCTCATTGTATTTATTAAATAAATTTAACAATAATAATTATTATTATATAAATTATTAAATAATTTATTTAATAAATAAATTGATTTTAAATAATTACATCCAATGGATCAATAAACAAAGCAATGATCTCCAATCCTAGAACAAAGTTATATTATCATACAACTTACTTATTTCCTTTCATTTTTTCTCAAAGAGAGATCAAAAGAAGGGCGATTCATGAACTAGATTAAGAGCCTGGAATGCAAGTAGTGGGAATACGCCCCTGTTATATTAGTTTAATGAGGACTTTTCTATTGTTCTGTGTATAACAGAAGCATGCTGATAATTTCAAGAGAAAAGTTCATTGAACTTTGTGCCCGTTCCAAATATTTATTTTCCATTTCCCCCTACTGGCTAACATACATGCAAAATTCTATGCAATTGGGCCCAGGTTTGCTGTAACTTTAGACACTGCTCTGTGGAAAAGCCTAGCACAGCTTTAACAGCAAGATATATACCTGCACTGGCCCTGGCTTGTAGGTACCAAGCCACTTATGAAGGAAAGGAAAGCATCCATCACACCAAGAGGTAGAGAAAAGTGAGCTACCTGTAGTATCATAGTATTAATTATCATTTTATTCCTTTATATTTCACAAGCACAAGCATTTCCAGTTTATTGATGTGGAACCTATTTCTCCAAATAGAAATGAATTACACTAATACTAAAACTCGACAAAGACATTACACCAAGAAAAGCAAATAACAGACCAGTATTCCTTATGAACATAACAAAATTTTTCAACAAAACATCATCAAATTAAATCCAGCAATATATTAAAAAAATAACATATCACAACCAGTGAGGTTCACTCTAGGAATGTAAGGCTGGTTCAGTACTCAAATATTAGTCAATGTAATTCACCATATTAACAGACAGAAGAAGAAAAATCATACTATCTCAATAGATGCAGAAAAAAAGTTTAACAAGATTCAATATCCATTAATGCTTTAAAAAAAAAAACTCTCAGTAAACTAGAAGTAAAAGGAAATTTTCTTAATACAGAGTATCCAAGAAAAAAAAAAATACCTAGGACGAATACTTTTCTTAGTGGTGAGAAACTGAATGCTTTCCCACAAAGATCAGAAACACTACTTTCTCACTACTTCTATTTAATCTTGCCAAAAAGAAAGGAAGGAAGGAAGGAGGGAGGGAGGGAGGGAGGGAAGGAGGGGAAAAGGGCACAAACATTAGAAAAGAAATAAAACTGTCTCTATTTGCAGATGACATGATTGTCTACAATGAAATATATATCCCAAAGAACCAACATAAAAGCTCCTAAAACTAATAAGTGAGGTTGGCAAAATTGCAGAATGCAAAGGTTAATTGTATTCCTATATGCCAGCAGTCAACACCTGAAATTAGAAAATTTAAAAACAATGCCATTCATAATAGCAACAAAAATTGAAATACAGACAGCCCTTCGAACCTGCAGGTTCCACATCTGCATGGATAGGACAGTCATCAGTTGGATCCATGTTTGTCTGAATCCAGTGGATGCAGAACCCACAGAAAAAGAGAGCCAACTAAGAGACTTTAGCATACACAGATTTTGATCCACTGGGGTCCTGGAACCAAACCCTGCAAACACAGAGGGCCAACTTCTCTTAGGTATAAATCTAACAAAATATGTGTAAGAACTGTATGCTAAAAACTACAAAACATTGATGAAAGAAATAAGATAAATAAAATAAAATGGAGAAATATACCATGTTCATAGATTAAAAGTCTCAATATTGTTAAAATGCCAGTTTCTCACAATTTAATCTATAGATATAAAACAATTCAAATAAAAATCTCAGGAAGCTTTATTTTAGATATCAACAAGTTGATTATAAAATTTATATGAAAAGGCAAACAGGAATAGCCAAAATAATTCTTTTGAAAAAAGGATAAAGCTGGAGGACTCACACTGCTCAATTTCAAGACTATAAAGCTATGGTAATCAATACAATTGTGTAATATTAGTAAAATTATATATACATATAGAACAATGGAACACGGTAGAGAGCCTACAAATAAACCCACATAAATATAGCCAACTGATTTTTGACAAAGCAACAAAGACAATTAAATAAAGGGTGGTATTTTCAACAAATATGCTGAAACAATTGAACATGCATATTCAAAAAAAATGTTGACACATACCTCACATTAATACAAAAATTAACTCAAAAGCATCACAGATCTAAATGTAAAATGTAAGAATATATGATTTCTAGAAGAAAATATAGCAGAAAATCTGCATGACCTTGAGTTTAGCAAAGAGTTTTTAGATACAACAACAAAAGCATGATTCTTTAAAAAGAAAAATCGATGAACTATATTTACTTTATCAAAATTAAAAGCTTTTGCCCTGTGAAGAACGTGGTTAAGAGACTGAAATGATAAGCCATGGACTGGAAGAAAACATTTGCAAATCAAGTATCTGAAAAGAAAGTTGTATCCAAAATATATAAAGAACTCTTACAACTGAAAAATAAGAAAACAACCCACCGAATAAAAAAGGGGAGGGGGGGAAATATCTGAACATACATCTCACCAAAAAAAGACATAAATGGCACGCAGGCATATGAGAAGATGCTCAGCGTCACTGTTCATTAGGCAAGTACAAATTAAAACCACGGTTAGATACTAGTCCACGCCTATTAGAACAACTGGAGCAGCACCCATATGTTGCTGCTGGAAATACAAAATAATACAGCCATGCTGGAAAACAGTTTTGCATTTTTTTTTATAAAATTAAACATAGCTTCTGATAAGACTCAGCAATACCACTCTTAGCATTTTATCCAAGTGAACTGAAAACCTATATTCACACAAAGACCTGTATAGAAATATTTAGAGCAGCTGTATTCATAATCACCAAAAACTGCAACTTCAACACATGAATAAACAAACTGTGGTGCATCCATACGATGGGATACTATTTAGCGATATAAAAGAACAACTATTGATTGACACAGAAAACATGGATGAATCTTAAACACATTTTGCTAAGTGTAAGTAGCCCTGCCCAAAAGGCTACATATTATATGATTTTATTTACATTACATTCTAGAAAAGGCAAAACTATGGGAAGGAAAAAATTAGTGGTTGCCAGGGATTGGAGATGGGAGAAGGGTTTGACTATAGAGAGCAGAACAAGAAAATCCAAGAGGTGATGGAATTGTTCTAGATGGTACTATGGTGGTGAATACAAGACTGTATAATTGCCAAAGCCCACAGAACTCTATAACACGACAAGTGAATTTTACTGTGTATATATTTTTAAAAATCATCCAGGATTATGGGAGAATCAGGATGGAATATAGACTGTAGCAATGAACCTAACTGTATTACAAATATATGACATTTCCATACTGCAGAAGATTCGAAAGAAAGGAGCTGACAAACAACTTTGTTTTGACTGGAGGACTGAAGTGTTTTGACTGTAAGACAAAAAAAAAAAAAAAAAAAAAAAAAAAACCTGTACAGAAACTCTATAAGCTAAGTGGTAAATCTCTATTCTTACTGGGGTACAGCTCTATATTCTCACAGGAGTACAGGTTAGCAATAAAACTATAAGTATACTAGGTTTGAAAATACAAGTAAATATACTGCAGACAATGAAAGCCAAGTTTCTCATTGTCAGAAAAAAAAGTTAAAAGCAGAGGGTGAATACTAGAGTGGACTTTGTGGGGCTGGACTAGAGTCAAAGATATGAGTAACACCAGCCAGGGTAGGATTACTCATCTACTTCTGTTTTCCAAAGATGTTACATGTCTCCCCATGGACATTTAACCATGACACAGAGAAATCAAAATCATATCAGTGTTGTTTTGTTTGTTGGTAGATTTATTTTTAATGGCCTTCATTTCACTAGACTACCTCAGAGGCTAAGGACAGCAAACCAGAGTTCATCTGCTTCCTCTGTGGGCTATTTCTATCCCTCTGGCCAAGGGGCCCTTCTGAAGGAGTGTGGTCCCAGGTCGTGGAAACATTCAGACGCTTTCCTGGTTCAGCTCTGCTCAGAGCTTTGATGGCTGCTGGACCCTCTGCCCAAGCATTCTGAGGTAAACAGTTTACTCCATCTGAGTTAAGCTAAGTTAACCACCACAATAAAGCAGCAGTCCTAGAACAACGCCACACACCCACTACTCCTGAAACTAAGCAGACAATGGTTTGCACTCATCTGCCTTCTAAAAAGGCATTTCATTCACTACCAAGGTCATCCCTATCATTGGAGGTCAACATCTGAGATGACAACATGGTCTATAAAAATGCATTCTTCAAATACCTAGGAGGATCCAGGAAATCACAATCCCTGGAAATTCTTGCCAGAGACTGGATTTCCTCTGGCCCACAGCTTGCACTCTATAACTCAACTAGGTCCCCTCCATTCCTTAAAATCAACATGCAAAGTTAAATGGACAACTCTTCTTTCAGAGGCATGCACACTCAAGATTTGGAGAGAGGAGTTAATCTAGCCAGGACAGTGGCCACCAGATGGTTCTAATTTATGGAAAAATTGAGAAGGATGCTGCTGATCACAGTATTTATGATCAGTCCTGTCAATAAACATTTATCAAGTGCTTACTGTGTGCCAGGTGCTGCTTGATGCTCCCATCAAATGTCACATAATTAAACAAATCTGGAAGGAGACATGAGACATGTGAAGCTGGTAAGCATCAGCAGAGAAGGTGGGAGTGATGGTTGTGTAAAGAAGGTTGTTAATTGAGCCAGCACAGAGGGAGGAAGGGTAGAGCTCTAAATAAGAGGGAGCAGTAGAGCGTCTACTTTAAAAGTTTTTGGTTTGGGTCAAGTTTTTTGGCAGCTGGCCAGCGTGGTAAAGTTTTTTTTTTAAAGCCCACCTCAATGCTTGCGTGCTTTGGTTGCTTTTGTCTCCATGTGTCAATGGCTTTCAATAGGTTAGAGATCCTTCATCTCTAGGAAGTTACTGTTCTGTGGATACAGAATTTCAGTTGAAGAAGATGAAAATGACATCCACACAAAAACTAATACACAATTGTTCACAGCAGCTTTGCTTATAATAGTCAAAACCTGGAAACAACCAAAATAACCTACAATAGGCGAATGGTTAAACTGTGGACACCCATACAATAGGATACAACTCACCAACAAAAAAGAATGAATCACTGATACACCCAACGACGTGGCTGGACTTTAAGGGCATTATGCTGAGTGAAAGAAAGGCAATCTCAAAGGATCACAAGCTGTAAGACTCTATCCACGTACATAACATTCTTGAAATGACAAAATTATAGAGATGAAAAACAGATTACTGATTGCCAGGGGCTAGGGATAGCAAGGGAAGAGTAGGTACATGAACGAGGGGAAGGTAGGTACATGAACGTACCACAGTTTATCTACTTATTGATGGAATCTATAAATACAGGCAATTTTCCACAATCAAAAATGCTTCAAAAGTTATTCTGTACCCCATTTTTAAACCAAGAACTGCATGTAATTTAATGGCTAATTGCCCTTTGTAGTCATCTCACCTTCCCCTGAAAGCACAATAGCCACTACAATAGAAAGTCTACTGACAACTTACCATGTATCAACTTATAAACACCACCATTTGGCCTATTTTCTTCCACATTTTGCCTGGAGAAAATCTTCCCATTGAGTTCAGTCAGTAGTTTTGACACAATATCACCCATTTTCATATTTAATCTTCTACCATCCAGATGTAAATACCTTTTAAAACACAAAAATGTATAGGGTGCTCTCACTTCAAACAAATCTAGTATATAAAAACCTGAATTCAAACATAGTATTTTGTGTGTTTATCAAAAGTGTTCACCATTCAGTCTTATTAAAGAGAGCACTCTCCTGCTGAACATGATTTATAGGTAACTTTTCAAAAACACCTTCATTACTTAATGAAGAATACAGTAAAGATGTAAAGAATCATAAAAGTCACAATTAAAATGAAGACAAATAACAGCATCATTATGAAAGCCAGTCTTGGACTTCCCACCAAGAAAAGTCATTTAACTCATTTTGTTCCACTAGTATTTTCAGTTTCTTACCAAAATATGAACTATGCCCTTCACACACATTTTATGATGATTTTAAATGACAAAATCTTTGATTTAGATTCCTGCTTGACCTATAACTTTTTAAATATAATTTATGAGTGGCCAAGTACATTTAAACAGATTAATGTTTTAATAATGATGTGACTTTATTAAATAATCTGCTGGAAGTCTCTGCTGAAAATGAATACCACAGTAATCAGTTCTTTTTTCTGTAGATTCTTGGTTATCTGTTCTCAAGGGAATACAAGAAGCTATGATTCCTCTTCCTAGAAAGTCACTTTCAATAACTACAGCCATATTCTAATCAGTAAACAATTATGTCAGATGCTTAAATGTATTCTGTTTCAGCGACCTAGATTTTCAAATTCCCTCCCATCAGCACATCCTCTGCACAGCACTTCCCACACCCCAGATCACCCACAAAGACCAGCCCTCTTCTGTATGCTGCTCCATAACCTGGTCATTTCAAATTCCAACGTGGCACGAAAGTCTTTAGCAACTTAGTTCTCGACATGGTCTACACTTGCAAGTGTTTCTAAACTGCTTCATGAGTTTTTCCCTAAACCCCTCTCTCTCTCTAATGGTTCCTGTTCTCTATTACTGATCTGCACAAAAGATGGAAGATGTTGAAGACAAGTCCCTGGGGATACACAGAACCTTGATACTCATGCACCCTCAAAGGGTCCCCATATCAAAGCCACCTTCTATAAGCCACCCCACCCCCCAACACACAAGCAGAGCTCTAGGGAAGGAACTGGGGCTGCCTACTCTGACCCCAATAATTCCTACCACCCATCACAGAAGGTTGATGTTGTTGTCCTTTACACTTAGGAGGAAAAGAAAATTGCAAAATTAACTATAAAGGCATGGAAAACGCATGGAACATCATATAACGTGGTACAGCGGGGCAGAGCCAGGAGGCCCGGTTTCCGATGGGAGCTGCGCCCACACTGAGACGTGGCCGCGGCAGCATCCCCTCCCCCGCTCACCGCAACCCTCCCCTCCGGTCGGACGGGGGCCAACCGGCGCATGCGCCCTCTCCTCGTCCTCGGCCGCGCTCCTGCGTGTGGCTTGGCCACTTCCACTCACCGTTCTGAACGCAGCGGCTACACGCGCGCCTCTGCAAAGCGTCCCCTGAGCCCCTCCTGGGGTTTCAGGAACATCTCAGCATGTCTGTTACCCAACCCGTTATCCCAGCTGTCACACTTTCCGTGATTTTGCGATTGCTCCCAACTAGTGAACTCTCAAAGCAGGGCAGCCTGTTTCCTCCATCTTCGTAAAAGGCCCAAAGCCCAGAGGTAGATGTACCATGTCACCAACGAGGCTTCAGGGCTCCTGGTTTATGAAGGCTCTTCGGAGGCGCCGGGAGGGCCCTAAGCAAGGTGACAAGACAATCTTTTCTTTTTTCTTCTACTCTGCAGTAGTAAGATACGTTTCAAAGTGGGATAGCGTTTGACTGTACAAGTCTGGGTGGTTACCAGGTGACCATCAGAGGAAGACAACGACAACGTGGAATCTCGGGAAATTGGCTTGTAATCTGGTGTTTACCTAAAGTTTGCTGGGTAGATGTTATAGCAAAAAAAATTAAATAATTCTATGCTGGGTGAAATGATGGGGGGTATTTTAACTACAGTTAGTTAAGCTTGCCGACTCTTTCCATTCAATTTCCCTTCAGACACCCTTCTGTTCCTGTTGGGTGGCACTGGAATGACAGAGGGCATTTTCAGAATTTGGATAAGAGGAATATGAATTGGGAACCTTTTTTATGTTTACGGAATTTGATAGATTTTTAAAATTTGTAATTTCTCATTACAAATGTTCACTTTCGATCTAATTTTGTATTTATAATTTCCTATTCCTTTTGTGGAAGAGAACCCTTCAAATAGCATATGCTTCAGGCCCCACAAAACCTGGATCTGCCCTGGCCTGTATCTCACTTAGTACCTGGCACATATAAGTCTGTCGTGTGAATTAGTGTGTGCATGTAGAGCAAGTCGCTTCGAATCGCCAAGTTCACCTCCACCACAAAACAGTAATGTGTGGTTCTAATAAAAAAGCTAATGTATGAAATCACATTGTAGGATACTACAAGGTGCTCTAAACAGGTAAGGTAGTAGTAGCACAATGGTTTTTTCAAATAAGTGGATTATAATAACTGTAGGTACAGGTGGATACTAGTAAAGAATGCTAAAAGAGATTTTAAAAAAGAGCTCGTGTGACATGACTCATAGATCATCTTTCCTCAGTTAGGGGATTCTTCAGGAATCTTCCTTTAGAGAAGGTAAGTTTTTCACTACCTACTATTTTTACAGAATTTCCTCACTGTTAAATTCTAGTTCTTAGCTAGGAATTGTCTATCTCACAAAAACTTCCTTAATTTTTTATTTCATAATTTTTATATATTCCATATAATGCCTTAAAAATTTAGTTCAGTCTCAAACTCTGGGACATGTTCCTCCCAAAATTTCAAATTTACTGACTGTTATGATGATAGCCCCTCCTGCTTGACCTTCCCTGTCTCTTTGTGCACCTGGAGCATAAAAAACTAAAATGACTGTCCCCATCCCAAAATAGCAATGGTCACATACATGCTGGGAAAACTTTTGCTCAGTACAGAGTTAAGCAAACAACAGAATTAAAGAGTGCTCCAGGATGAACCTTGATCACTGTTTATTGAATGGAACTAAGTTAGAATTATGTATTGATTCAACAAATATTTATTGAGTATGTAATATGTGCACTGAACTACTGTTGGAAAATCAGTGAACAAAAAATATTTTTTAATCTCTGCTGTCTTGGTGCTTACAAGTTTAAGAGACACTAAATAAAACAGTAACAACAAAAGCCCCTCAAAATGTAAAGTGGGTGAATAGAGGACTATATTGAGGATGTGACATTTGAGCTGAAACCTGCATAATGAGTAAGAATTTAATTATACAAAGGGGGAGGAAGCAAGAGTGTGCCAGGAAGAGGGAATACCACATACAAAGATCCTGGGGTAGGAAGAAACATGCCATTCATGAGGAACTGAGAGGAGGAGAGTACAGCTGCAGCTTATGATTTAAAAGGTTTCTACAATCCCACAAACATGACCAAGAACCATCTTTAATTATCAATAACCATTTTGTCAATTAGACCCTCCTCCCAATGACCACAGCCATTGCCTGGAATGCTCCTATAAAGGGTCAGAGAGTAAGCTTACCTCCCCTCAATGATTCTACAGATATTCAGTCAGCAAACACTGAAAGGCTACTGTGCTTTGGACATGCACCAAGTATTGCAAAGTAATGAAAGGTAACAATCTATGTTCATGGGACAGTTGGGCTGTAATGGAGAACACCCTAGACTCAGAATGAGAAGATCTGAGGTTCGACTGCAAGCTCCATCATAATTGAGCTTCATGGCCATACCTCAGTCAGCTCTGTGCCAACCACAGTTTCTGGCCCAGAGTGAATAAATGCTGATGACAACCAACCTGCTTCATTGAACCTCAGTTTCCTTATCTGAAAATGGAAGATAATCATTCCTACCTCACAGGGTTTTTGTAAAAATTAAATGAGAACCCACTGAAGAATATACTGCAGAGTGTTTGGCACATAACAGGTATATTTAAAATGTTTGAGGTTTTTGGGGTTTTTTTTGTTTTTTGCTTACATACACATTGCAGATCAAATATTTGAAGTTAAGATGTTAGTCTCTACAGATGCGTGACTGTAGCTTTATCGCCATTAAAAGATTTCAAATTGCATTCATGCTTCTGTGCACACATAATGAAAAAATGGGTAAAATAATGAAGATTGGTCCTTAAGTCTGCTCTGTGTAAATCTGCTGTCTGCTCTTCTATAATGCTGCATCCCTAACTGTACACAGTTTAGTGAAATCTAGGAGTATAGATTGTTGCCCATCAATAAAAATCAGTTAGTTTAAAAAAATAAATAAAAATAAAAGGGTTGCTCTGCTTAAATGTGACTACTAGTATTAATGGCGTTTTACTTTTTTAATTTTTCTAATTTGTTTTTAAAGTAGGAAGCTGTCATTCTCTTTGAATTAGCCTTGCCTCTGGGAAGCCCAACCCTTCATGCCACAGGCTATATCCTAGGCATCAGGGGGTGGTGATACATCCTGACTGTTGCTAAAGTACTCAGGAGGTAGGAAGCAGCTTCCAAATGGTAGCCTAGCCCACCAAGTGAAAACAAGCACTAGAAAACTGACAAGAAGATGCCAAATGCACAGCTGTCCATAGTCATAATCCAGATAGCACATTATATCCCATTCCTACCTTAGCGATCTTCCTGGAAATGGGACTAGAACAGCTTCGACAAAGTTCTATTAGTAAGAGAATGAAGAAAGTCTACTGAGATAAAGAGAGGACTTGTCTAATTAGAACAGAGAAATACTAGGGCTGCAAATCAGGAAATGAATGCAGGAAATAGATATTAGAGGGGAACAACAAAGTGTTCACACAGTTTAAGAAAATGGCACCTCGGAAAAGGCTACAGGCCAACAGCGCAGAGGTGAATCAGGATAACTGGAGGAGAGACTAGGGACAGCCACTAACAGCAGGTCTCCATGACTGATCGATTGCAGAGGGTAAAGGACAGAGAAATTAGGAAAACTCAGTTTGCAAGCAGCATGCCTGGGAGAACGGTGGTATGGTATTGGAAATCAGGAAGTTGACAAGGGGGGTTGCTTTAGAGGAGAACTTGAAAAACTTTTTTAAAAATACAATAGGCTGGATTTGAAGTCAATGATGGATAACTGAGTGGTAATAGCACACAGGCCAGCTGGATATAGAAGTTGAGGCCCGGGCAGAGCTCAGAAAGAGAGGACACATGTGTAGGAGTCTTCAATGAGGAGTCATAGTTGAAATAACAAGAATAGATGAGCTTGCCTGGAAAGAGAGGAGGCAGGAATGGGCCCTGGGGAAAGCCCATATAAGCAGAAGAAAGCACAATAGACAAAGAGATAACTTGGAAGAGAAGCAGTAGAGTTCAAGGACAACAAAAGCGGGCTTTTTAAATATAAATCAGATCATGCAATTTCTCTACTTACACTCCCCACCTAGACTTCTTATCGCATTACCAGGGCCACCAGAGCTTTCCAGGACCTGGTCCTGCCCACCTCTCTCACCTGTCTCCTCTCCTCTCCCTCACAACCCACTTGTCCCTCAAATACATAAAGTTCATTTCCACTTCAGGGCCTTTGTGCTTTCTCTAGAACACTCTCTAGAGGATCCCAGAGAGACTGATTACACACACACACCATTCTCTTCCATATCACAGTATTATTTTGTCATAACACATGCCACTATCTGACATTCTTTTTTTTTTTTTTTTTTTGTTTACTTACTTATTGTCTGTCTCCCCACCCCAAAGTGGGTTGTGGGGAGTGGGGACCTGGGACCTTGTTTCTCATTCTCTATTATAGTGCATGGCACTAAATGGGGACTTAGGGAAGAAACACCTTAGATTAATGAAGAGCAAAATAAGTGACCTTCATAAGATCAGTTCGGATAAAAACGACAAAGTTAAAGCCAAACTGTATCAAGTTGTGGAGAGGAAAAGGAGGCAAGCACCAGGGACAACTTATTCAAAATGTGTGAACCCTCAGGGTGGGAGGGTGGACTGCTGATAAGGTATTATAGCTATGATCGCACCTTCTGTGGGAGCTGCCTTTCTAGAATACATAAATTATACATTTTAACTGGATCACATCTTATTTCTTCTACTGAGGTTTGTCCCAGAGAAAACTCTGACCTGTATCCATCATGCTTAAAATCCTTGCTTCCATGGTAATGCATTTTTAAAAATCAAATAGAATAAAAATGTCAATTACTTCAAGTTCTTTATTAAAAATACAGGGCTGCACATTACCCAAAATTATGGGGGCTGTCACTGAAATAGGGGAAGTGAGACAATATCTGACTTTAATAACACTTGGTAGTTATTTACCCATAGCCCTCAAGCTCATCCCACAAAGAAATTCCTTCAAAGATGGGTGCTGGAGCTAATCGTCCTACAGCTTCCTATAGTTGTATACTTTACTGTTGGGCCCTTCCCCAGAAGCCTGTTGTCTCCATGGTGCCAGTAAAAGGGAATACCTTAAAGTGCCATAATGCTGAGAGGAAACGGTACTGTTTCTGTTAGAATTTGGACAGGTATGGAGCTAATGGAGGATTTATATAATGTTTCTAAGTCAAAGGTTTTGCTACAGTTTGAGAAGTGGTTTTTCCCTTCTGCTCCTGCCAGCAACCTCTTGCTAGGGAGCTCAAGACTTTATAAGAATTGACATCTTGTGGCTCCTAGCCAGCCAGGATAAAATAGTTGCCGTGGTCCTCTTTGCTTTATGGCTAGAACATGCTGCTATGGAATTTGTTTGCCCCCTCAAAAAGAAAACAGGAGAAAAGGCAAAGAAATAAAAGCAAGGCCAAGCAGAGAGGGCAGGAAAAGGTCAAGTTAGGTTAGTAGAAAGCAAGAACCACCAAAGAGAGCCAACTTCAGCAAGCACAGCTTAAACAGCGATGGCAGAAACCACCCAACAGGTGGCAATTAGTTGAGATGCATGTCAAGCTATTTTCCATCCCAGTCGCAAAAGTCTTTAGCTTGTTGCAGCACCAACTCAAAAGTCCAAAGTCCAAAGTCTCCTCTGAAACCAAAAGCAAAAGTCCTTCCAGATGTGAACCTGTAAAGAGTCAAAAACAAGTTTATCTACTTCCAAGATACAGTGGGACAGACATTGGGTACACATTCTCATTCCAGAAGGGAGGAATAGAAAGGAAAAACAGACCCCAAACAAATCTAAAACCCAAACAGGGCAAACGTCAAGCACACTGGGGCACCTGGACCCCTAAAGGATTGGGCAACCTCACTCCTACAGCTCTGCCAAGTGCAGACCATTGAGCTGCCTGGTGCCTGTGGCTTTTTCAGGCTGGTGCTGCACACTGCCAGCAGCCCCATTTTTCTGGGCTCCTGGTGGCAGTCCCGCCATCCTGGCTTCACTAGACATTTCCTCAGTGGGGGTTCTCTGTGGGGGCTCCAGCCCCAATTTTCTGCTCCACATTGCTCTGTAGATGACCTCCGCAGAGGCTCCACCCCTGCAGCAGGTCTCCACATGAGTCCCCCAGCTTTTTCATACATCTTCTGAAATCTAGGTGGAGGCTACCACACCTCCACTGCTCCCACATACTGTTGTGTTACTGGCCTGCAAACGTAACACAACATGAACGCAGCCAAGGTTTTCTGCTTTTGCTCTTCAGAGGTGCTGAGGCAGGATTGCTCCAGCCAGAACGGCTGAGATGCAGGGAGCAGGTTCACCAGGGGCAGCTGCCACAGATCTGTCCCTCTGGGACAACTCAGTCCTTCTAGGCCTCAGGGCTTGTGATGGGTGGGGCACCCATCCAGACTTCTCAAATGCCTTTGGGCATTTTGCCCATTGTCCTGGTTTTTAGCATCTGGCTGCCCCACCACTAAGATAATGTCTTTAGCAAGCAGTTTATCTGCTTCACCCTTGCATTTTTCTCCTGCTCTCTGCTTTTCTACCTCATGGCCAGGCTGCAAATTTTCCAAATCTTTATGCCCTGCTTCCCTTTTACATTCTGGCTTTTGAATTACTTCAATCAGTTCAGCTTACACCAGCTACTCACTCAGTCTCAGGAAGTTTTGCAGCATTCACCCACAGTTCAAACAGCTGCATTTTCCCAGTCCATTAAGGAGTGGCTGCCTGCCCCTGTGCATATCTGCAGCTCTCCTGTAACCGCTGCCACCAAGACAGGCACATAGTAACAGAAAGTAACTTTTCCACCTTTTCACCAGGTGAAAACATACTTGAAATTCTGCAGGGGCACCCGTCTTGGGTCATCTGCCCATCTGCATGTGGCACTCTTTTCTCGGGTTTATACGACACCCATCAAGCCATTGGGTTTAAGTGGCACCCTCTGAGCCTTTTGCCTTCAGACAAACACAACATGCATTTACTATATCATCTCTAGAGCATGTCACACCATCCACCCCTAGGTCCCATAGCTGTAGCAGCCATGGGCTCTTCCTGTTCTGCTGCTTTACTGTCTCAATTTCTCATGCACAACAGGTCATACCTGGAGATGCATACTTTTCCCCAACTAACCACTGGGTTGGTCATCTTCCCTGGTGTGACAGGCAGGAGTGGCCAGTCACTGCACTTTGTCCTCCAGGACATTTATCCATGCTTCTAACAACTCTGCTTTCTGCCACAAATCTTGATTAGTTTGCAGCATAGTAATCAGCAGCCAGGCTCCAGTCAGCAGAAAGGTGGCAACTGGGCACCACATGCTCAAGGACAGCCACATTTCCTCCCACTCCCAAAGGGTTTTCTGTTGTAATGCCTGCTCTATACTGCCTTGCAGTACAGTGTGCAGCAACCAGATCCTGGTCAACAGGAAGGTGGCCATAGGGCAGAGCATATTCAAAAGTAGCCACATTCCTCCTTCTTCCAAGGGCTATTGGCTCCTGTACCTGCTCAGTATCCTGTCACATACTATGCTAATTGTGGAGCTCAGCTAATGTTGGAATCCTGCCGACTACACCAATTGTCGACCTCTTTTACCTACCAATCATCCTGCCATGACTGGGCCAATCAAGCTAGGGCTGGGTCTGGAGCTCACAGACCCCTCAAGCCCATTGTTCAGGCTGAGTCACAAACCCTTCACATGCCAGGCTGGGTCCTCAGACCCCTCACATGCCAGGGTGGGTCACCAGACCCCTCACACACCAGGCTGGGTCGCCAGATGCCTCACACCCAGGTCTACGAGCCGGTTAACTGGCAAACAGGTCCTTGGAAGCTGTAGGTTGGAAAGCATGGCTGTGTAGAGTGGTGTCTGCCCGAGGCAGTCACCAGCAAAACTGCAGTGTTGCGCATGTGAACCAACTCCACCCTCCCCCACACACACACACAATTTGTTTACTGAACCACCCACAATCAGCCCTGAGGCGAGGGGAGCCTGATTAAATTATTCTATTTTCCTAACAATGCACATGATGCTGTCTTTAAGTCAAGACACAGGTAATGTTAATACAATTTGTTAAAAATGAATCTGCACAAAGTAAATGTGTGATCTAGAAGTTGATTTCAGGCAAAAGCTTCTCCTGATTCCATTCACTATGCCAGAATTGGCTGTACTGACAAATTTTAAAAGACCACCCTCTGACACCTGAGCTAATGAAATTTCTATTAACTTGAGCTGGGCAGCTGGATGGAACAATGACCATCAATTATTCGGTCCAGCTTTTTGTAAACAAATGAGCTTTAGGAGATCAGGGCTTATCTAGACTTGGTTACAGCTGTATCCTCTGGTGGAACAAAAGAGTGAGAAAAATGAGATGGTCCAGGAAGTGACACCATTCCTCATGTTGGGAAGCTCAAGGGAGATCGCAGGGCAAGAAAGGACAAAATGGCACTGAGTACCAATGAGTACATCCAGTTGTGCTGACAGAGCAATGGGGAGGTCATTTTAACTAACCAGTGAAGGTGGGAAAACCCCAGGCTTATTGTGGAATTTACTGTTAACAACCTTTCTGAGCAAATTATTTTAAGACTTCTAATCTAGCATTTAAAAATCCAGAGTGTCCTCCGCCCGGCTCGGCAGTCACTGACCCTTCCCACTAGCTTGGCCCAGCACGGGGCTTTCCGGAGCCTGTGGGCCGGCCTCCCCTCCCACTCCCTCCACGGTTCTCTGGCAGGGCTGGTGGCATGGGGCGTCCCCGGCCAGTGTCAGGAGGGCAAGGAAGTACGGGCGGGGCTGACTGTCACTCCACCACACCCTGGAATCTGGCCCCGGTCAACTTCCTGTTACTGGGAGGCAGATACCATCTCTGCGGCCACCAGTTCGGAAAAAAGCCTAACCAATTTCTGGTTGGCAATAGTGTGGTAGGAGAGTTCCCAGGTCCGCTTGAACCTGCCGGAGAGCTGGTTGCAGGTGGGCGCTAGATTCGGTCTATGCCGGGGGGATACAAAGGTGAACAAGACCCGAGAAAGATCTACACAGTGCTACAAAGGCACCCAGAGTGATCAGTCATCTGTGCCTACCAGAAACCTGGTAGACTTCCTGGGCGAGGCGGTGCCAAGCAGGGTCTTCAAGGCCCAGCTGATAGACGAGGGTTGCAGAAGACATGCCCCAGCCCAGCACAGTGCACACAGAGTGGGGAGACGTGCGGCCAGGGAGGTGGAGACTCGACAGAAACCACACACCCTGTGGGGTCGCCACTGCACGATCCAACAGCCTGGGCCAGAGCACACGGAACAGGGAGAAGTCCTGCACAGGAAGTGAAAGCTCAACAGAGATCACACACCCTGTGGTACGTGATCCACCAGCCCAGGAGAGTCCAAGCTGACCAGAAAGGTGGCTCCCCGGAGAAGCCCAAGACCTGAAGCAACCACACACACAAGGCACTAGAGGCCAACTGAGCAGTCACGGAGGGAGCCATACGAAATTGGCAACCACAGCAACATCCTAGTTAGTCATTAGTCTGAAACCGGTGGACTGTGAAACCCCCTACCACAATGAATAAACACCAAAAAAAAGACACCAGAAATACAAAAAATCAAGAAAGTACACCACCAAAAGTTAATAAATCTCAAACTCTAGATCATATAGAACAAGAAGCCCTTGAAATGACTGACAAGGAATTTCGAGTGATAATTCTAAGGAAACTGAATGAGATACAAGAAAACTCAGCTAGACATCATGATGAAATGAGGAAAAGTATACAGGATCTGAAAGAGGAAATGTACAAGGAAATCAATGTCCTGAAAAAAAATGTAGCAGAACTTGCTGAACTGAAGAAGTTATTCAGCGAAATAAAAAACACAACGGAGAGTTTAACCAGCAGGCTTGTCGAAGTTGAAGAAAGAATCTCTGAACTTGAAGATGGGCTGTTTGAAATAACATAAGCAGACAAAAAGAAAGAAAAAAGAATCAAGGACATTGAAGAAAATCTGAGAGAGATATCAGACAACCTTAAGCGCTCAAATATCCGAGTCATGGGTATTACAGAAGGGGAGGAAAATGGAGATTCCACTGAAAACATATTCAACAAAATAGTGGCAGAAAACTTCCCAGGTATAGGAAAAGTCACAGATCTTCAGATCCAGGAAGCTCAACAATCTCCAAACATATTCAACCCAAAAAGGCCTTCTCCAAGACATGTCATAGTCAAATTGGCAAAACTCAGAGACAAAGAGAGAATCTTAAAAGCTGCAAAAGAGAAGCGTCAAATCACCTATAAGGGAGCCCCAATCAGGCTAACATCAGACTTTTCATCACAAACCCTAAAAGCTAGAAAGGAATGGGATGATATTTTCAAAATAATAAAAGACAAAGATTGCCAGCCAAGAATACTCTACCCTGCAAGGCTATCCTTCCGAAATGAAGGGCAAATAGTATATTTCTCAGACAAACAAAAACTGCGGGAGTTCACTACCACATGACCACCCTTACAAGAAATCCTCAAGGGAGCACTGGGTTTGGTTCCTGAAAAATAACTACCACTGCCATAAAAACCCAAGAAAAATCTAAACCCGCTAGTATAATAAAAATGGCATTCATGAAGAGAAAACAAGCTAACAAAAACACTCTCTACAACCTAAGGAACCAACAAACACAGAAACCAAACAGTAAATCAGAAAGCAAGGAACAAAAGACACCTAAGACAACCAAACAACCAATAAAATGCTAGGAATAAATCAACACCTTTCAATAACAACTCTTAATGTAAAAGGCTTAAATTCCCCAATCAAAAGACACAGACTGGCTGACTGGATCAAAAAGGAGGACCCAACTATATGCTGCCTACAAGAGACCCACCTCACCCATAAAGATTCACATAGACTAAGAGTGAAAGGACGGAAAAAGATTTACCATGCAAACAGAAAAGAAAAACGAGCTGGAGTGGCTATTCTTATATCTGACAAAATAGACTTTAAACTAAAAACCATAAAAAGAGACAATGAGGGACACTACTTAATGATAAAAGGACTGATCCATCAAGAAGACATAACAATCATAAATATGTACGCACCCAATGTTGGAGCAGCCAGATTGATAAAACAAACTCTATTAGACCTAAAGAAGGAAACAGACACTAATACCATAATAGCAGGGGACCTGAACACCCCACTGTCAATATTAGACAGATCATCTAGGCAAAGAATCAGTAGAGAAACACAAGATCTAAACAAGACTCTAGACCAATTGGAATTGGCAGATATCTACAGAACATTCCACCCAACAACCTCAGAATATTCATTCTTCTCATCAGCACATGGATCATTCTCCAGGATAAATCACAAATTAGGTCACAAATCAAGTCTCAATAAATTCAAAAAAATGGGAATTATCCCATGTATCTTCTCAGACCACAATGGATTAAAACTAGAAATTAATAACAAATGAAACTCTGGAAACTATACAAACACATGGAAATTAAACAGCATTATACTTAATGACATATGGGTCCAAGAAGAAATCAAGCAGGAAATCAAAAAATTTATTGAAACTAATGAAAACAATGATACATCATACCAAAACCTGTGGGATACTGCAAAAGCAGTATTGAGGGGAAAATTTATAGCATTAAATGCTCACTTCAGAAGAATGGAAAGATGGCAAGTGAACAACCTAACACTTCACCTTAAAGAACTAGGAAAACAAGAACAATCCAAACCTAAAGTTAGCAGATGGAAAGAAATCATTAAGATCTGAGTAGAACTGAATGAAATTGAAAACCAAAAAACAATTCAAAAGATCAACGAATCAAAAAGTTGGTTTTTTGAAAAGATAAATAAAATTGACAAACCATTAGCATGGCTAACAAAAAAAAGAAGAGAGAAGACTCAAATAACCAAAATTAGAAATGAAAAAGGCGATATTACAACTGATTCATCTGAAATACAAGGAATCATTCGAGACTACTATAAACAACTATACGCCAACAAATTTGAAAATCTGGAGGAAATGGATAAATTTCTGGACACACACAAGCTCCCAAAACTGAACCATGAAGACGTAGAAAATTTGAACAGACCAATAACAATAAAGGAGATTGAAGCTGTTATCAGAAGGCTCCCAACAAAGAAAAGCCCAGGACCAGATGGATTCACAGCAGAATTTTACCAAACATTCAAACAGGAATTGACACCGATTCTTTACAAACTATTCCAAAAGATTGAAACAGACGCAAATCTCCCAAACTCATTCTATGAAGCAAACATCATCCTGATACCAAAACCAGGTAAAGATATAACCAACAAAGAAAACTACAGGCCGATATCCTTGATGAATATAGATGCAAAAATCCTCACTAAAATACTAGCAAACAGAATACAGCAACACATACGTAAAATTATTCATCACGATCAAGTGGGATTCATCCCAGGGATGCAAGGTTGGTTCAACATACGCAAATCAATAAATGTGATACACCATATTAATAAAATCAAACACAAGGACCATATGATCATCTCTATAGATGCTGAAAAAGCATTTGATAAAGTTCAGCACTCATTCATGACAAAGACCCTCTATAAGTTAGGTATAGAGGGAAAGTATCTCAACATAATTAAAGCCATATATGCCAAACCCACTGCCAATATCATCCTGAATGGGGAAAAGCTGAAAGCTTTTCCTTTAAGAACAGGAACTAGACAAGGATGCCCACTCTCACCACTCCTATTCAACATAGTGTTGGAAGTACTAGCCAGAGCAATCAGAGAAGAGAAGGAAATAAAGGGCATCCAGATTGGAAAAGATGAAGTCAAACTGTCCCTGTTTGCAGATGACATGATCCTATATATCGAACAGCCTAAAACCTCTACAAAAAAACTGTTGGAATTGATAAATGATTTCAGCACAGTAGCAGGATACAAAATCAACACACAAAAATCAGTAGCATTTCTTTTCTCCAATAGTGAACATGCAGAAGGAGAAATCAAGAAAGCCTGCCCATTTACAATAGCCACCAAAAAAATAAAATATTTAGGAATTGAGTTAACCAAGGAGGTGAAAAATCTCTATAATGAGAACTACAAACCACTGCTGAGAGAAATTAGAGAGGATACAAGAAGATGGAAAGATATTCCATGCTCTTGGATTGGAAGAATCAACATAGTCAAAATGTCCATACTACCCAAAGTGATATACAAATTCAATGCAATCCCCATCAAAATTCCAAAGACATTTTTCTCAGAAATGGAAAAAACTATCCAGACATTTATATGGAACAATAAAAGACCACGCATAGCCAAAGCAATGCTGAGCAAAAAAAATAAAGCTGGAGGCATAACACTACCTGACTTTAAGCTATACTACAAAACTATAATAACCAAAACAGTATGGTACTGGCATAAAAACAGACACACTGACCAATGGAATAGAATAGAGAATCCAGAAATCAACCCACACACTTACTGCCATCTGATCTTTGACAAAGGCACCAAGCCTATTCACTGGGGAAGGGACTGCCTCTTCAGCAAGTGGTGCTGGGATAACTGGATATCCATATGCAGGAGAATGAAACTAGATCCATACCTCTCACCGTATACTAAAATCAACTCAAAATGGATTAAGGATTTAAATATACACCCCGAAACAATAAAACTTCTTAAAGAAAACATAGGAGAAACACTTCAGGAAATAGGACTGGGCACAGACTTCATGAATACGACCCCAAAAGCACGGGCAACCAAAGGAAAAATAAACAAATGGGATTATATCAAACTAAAAAGCTTCCGCACAGCAAAAGAAACAATTAACAGAGTTAAAAGACAACCAACAGAGTGGGAGAAAATATTTTCAAAATATACATCTGACAAAGGATTAATATCCAGAATATATAAGGAACTCAAGCAACTTTACAAGAAGAAAACAAGCAACCCAATTAAAAAATGGGCAAAAGCTAAGTAGGCATTTCTCTAAGGAAGATATCCAAATGGCCAACAGACATATGAAAAAATGCTCAACATCACTCAGCATCCGGGAAATGCAAATCAAAACCACATTGAGATACCATCTAACCCCAGTTAGGATGGCTAAAATCCAAAAGACTCTGAACGATAAATGCTGGCGAGGCTGCGGAGAAAAAGGAACTCTCATACATTGTTGGTGGGACTGCAAAATGGTGCAGCCTCTATGGAAAATGGTATGGAGGTTCCTCAAACAATTGCAGATAGATCTACCATACGACCCAGCTATCCCACTGTTGGGAATATACCCAGAGGAATGGAAATCATCAAGTCGAAAGTATACCTGTTCCCCAATGTTTATCGCAGCACTCTTTACAATAGCCAAGAGTTGGAACCAGCCCAAATGTCCATCATCAGATGAGTGGATACAGAAACTGTGGTACATCTACACAATGGAATACTACTCAGCTATAAAAACGAATGAAATACTGCCATTTGCAACAACATGGATGGACCTTGAGAGAATTATATTAAGTGAAACAAGTCAGGCACAGAAAGAGAAATACCACATGTTCTCACTTATTGGTGGGAGCTAAAAATTAATATATAAATTCACACACACACACACACACACACACACACACACACACACACACACACAAAACCGCGGTGGGGGGGAAGAAGATATAACAACCACAATTACTTGAAGTTGATACGACAAGCAAACAGAAAGGACATTGTTGGGGGGGTGGGGGGGAGGGAGAAGGGAGGGAGGTTTTGGTGATGGGGAGCAATAATCAGCCACAATGTATATCGGCAAAATAAATTTTAATAAAATAATAATAAATAAATAAAAAATCCAGTGTCAAACCAGCTGAGTTAACTTAATCAAATAAGTCATTCTCTCTCTTGGAGCCTAACTTCCTGACCTGCAAAGTGAGGGTGACCAGGCAAACGTCTCTAAGGTACCCTCACAGACCAGTTCCCTAAGTTGATGGTCAAGAGGGACCAATCACAGGTGACGCACTGGGAAATGCAGCGCCACCAAGAGAAAAGGAATAGCATCTGGAGGATATGATTTCTTTTCACAACATAATCTGTGAGAATCCAGAAAGAGGTGTCTGCCATGTGAGTGCAGAACAAAGCCACCAAGTTACCTATCACCCCAATAGGAAGCTGCTACCTGGACTAGGAAACAGCCCTGGGACTCAGAATCCATGTAGACAACCTGGGACATATCCCTGGGGGGCCCCCTCTAGAAGGCTGAGACCAAGGGAAAGCACGCTCAAGAATTCAAGGAAGCTACACCAAGACCTCAAATTAGGAAAGGTTCAATGGTGGAGAGTTTAGTTCAGCTATCTAAAGTGTAGATCAGGTCATCTACCTAAAGTGTAATCAGGTGGATCAGTGTACACACACAATGAGCCCAGCTGCAACCAGCATGCTTGGGACCAAACACACCGTGACTCAAAGAATAACAATAACATAAAATGCTAAGGGAATAGCGAAGCAGCTTAGATCCAGCTGGCAACAAGCTACTGAAACAAAAATTCCACTGCCCAAATAGTTATACAACTTGCAGCCTCCAGAGGAAGAAATGATTATATTTCTTCTCAGTAAGTCACCACAATTAACATGTCTGCACAACATGTCAGAAGGGTGGAAGGGAGCAAGAGCCCACCCACAAAGGCTCACAGACGCACCCTCCGCAGATGTTATAAAAATATCCATGGATTAGCTGCTCATAGTAGCCAGAATTCAAGAAATGGCAGCAATGAAGCCCATGGCAAGAAAAGATTAAAACAAACCAGGGAATTTTTATTTATTTTTTAACATTTGTCAATTTAATCAACATTCAAAATTTAACATGCTACCTTTCTTGGCACAGTGAAAATGAGAACATAATCCCCAATTTCATAATTATCAGTTATTAAAGCTGAAGAACTAGACATTAAATATCTCTGAAAGTTGCTGAATAAAATATGAAGTACCAGAGTAGTTTGAAAAGTTCATGGAAAAATGGAGTGAAAAGCTAATATGAATCTTTCCACGAACTTTTTGAAGACCCCTTGTGTTATATCTCATTTGCAAAGCAATCCATTAAAATGTGAAATATATACACCCTTCATCCAGAAATTCCACTCCTAGAAATTTCATCCCATAGAGATGAAAGTATCAATATATAAGGGCATACAGACAAGGATATCTGATGAATAATTGTTCATAGTTGCCAAGAACTGAAACAAAGTGAATGCCCATCAACAGAGAAGTGGCTTGATCCATACCCATTCACTAAAAAGAATGAATTAGAGCTATGCCTGATGACTTGGAGGGTTTCTACAAAGTATCACTGAATCACTGAGTTGGAAAAGGCACAGAAATCCACATAATATGATGCAGACTTTTAAAAATTATTTTATTAAATTTTATATATGAGTACAGAAAAATACAGAAACGTTTGCACTAAGTCAGTGGCTCTCAAACTTTAGCACATGTCACAATCGCCTGAAGATTTTGTTAAAACGGATTGCTGGGCCCCACCCTCAGAGTGATTTGGTAGGTCTAGGGTGAGGACTGAGAATCTCCATTTCCAGCACATTCCCAGGGATGCTGATGCTGCTAAGAACCACTGCAGTAGGTAACTCAAAAAATTACTTGGGAGGACAGAAAGGAGAGGTATGAAATCGGGGGAGGGGTCATGGGTTCTGTCAAAGATAATAAAAACAGCATTTCCGTATGATTAGATTTATGGAACGTGTGTGTGTGTGTGTGTGTGTGTGTGTGTGTGTGTGTGTGTGTGTGTGTGTGTGTGTGTGTGTGTGTGTGTGTGTGTGTGTGTGTGTGTGTGTGTGTGTGTGTGTGTGTGTGTGTGTGTTCTGCAAAAACAAGTTCCTGAAAAAACTGTCACCAAAATACTAATGGAAATTCCCTCAGAAGTAGACTGTCAAATGATCTTTACCTTCTTTATAACTTTATATATTTTTCTACTTTTTATAGTGAGCAAGTGTTATTTAAATAATCATTTAAAATAAAGTAATTTTTATTGAGGAAAAACACTTTGCAACCAAGAATTTCTCAAGGAAGAGCTTTTCTATTTTATTGATAGCAAAAACTGGTATTTTAGGAAGACTAACATTAATTACCCTTTATATAAAAATAAAAACATAATTAATGTAAAAAAGGAAGTTCTTGGATAAACAGAATATGTATTTGTTTTATAACCCTCCTTGATTCACAAATATTTAGAGAAAACTTAGTATAAAAAGATGTCAAAAACCTTTACCAGCAAAAATACACAATTAGGTAGTGACTGCAAAATCTTTTCCTCTCTCAAAATTCAGTTAAATACCCAGTAAGCAAAATCTCTCCTCTTAAACTGTCCTTGCATTGCTTCCTATCTCTTATGTACAAACTAGAAATTAACAAAAATAGAACTAAACACAATAAGCTAAAAACAGACAAAATAAAATTAAATTTATGACTTCCACTACAAAACTTTCAAGCTCCCAAGCAGTGTCAATTAAAGAGTTCTAAGCCTGAAAATAAACATCTTAGATCGGTTACACTGATTCTAATTTACATTTTTCCAGGCTTTCAACACTTCACCACTACAAGTCTTTGCTAGCTTAAAACACACCTCCTAATACCATTTTACCATTCAATCTAAAAATTAAGCCTAGACCCAAACCAGACTGCAACCCTCTGCTATTTTTTTTCCATTGGGAACAAAGTCTGATCCTTCCAGAGCTGCTCCCTTCAAGCACAATGCAGGAAGCTGGGCAGAGGCTGAAAATTAGATTTGCAATGCTCATCTCCCTAAGTTCTGCAAATCAGTACTATAAAACTCTTGACTGCCAGTCTTGCCAACCCCTGCTTCTTCTCTAATCTTATTATGGTGCAGTTTTTCTCTTTTCCTGCAAGAGAAACTCAGAGGACCACCATGGTTTATTTCAAAAATTAGAATGAGTTTGTGGCTGAGTTAGGAATACCCATCCCTACATCCCCAAGACTAAGTTGGAGTCTCCTTCCTAAATATGAGCAGATAGAAATGAGCCCCAAAATTCTACAGCACAAGAAACAGAATCAGGGACTATACCTCCTTCTGAAACAGATTCCTAGAAGATACAAGAAAAAAATATATAAGTTCTTACTTTATGCTCATAATAAGATATAAAATATTACCTCTATAAAACTGTGTGGGCATAAGAAGTCGAAGATCTAAAGATGCTACATAGAAACTAAACATAATAGAATTTAAAACTGTGTTAGCAAGCAGAAAAAAAAAAAAAAAATATATATATATATATATAGACCTAGGCACTACAGAAAACTTAAGTAGAGAACAAAGAATATGCTTCCAGAATTCAATTTCACCTTCCCTGCCACCCCCCGAAAAAGGCAAAACAATCCAATCTTTGAATATTAGTTGTTTAGAAGGGGGAAGCAATAGTGGAAGACACAAAAGAAGAAATCTTTAAGAAGAAAATTGAGGGCTGGCCCGTGAGGCTTAGTTGGTTAGAGCATGGTGCTGATAACAATGAGGTCCAGGATTCAATACCTGTACTGGACAGCTGCCAGAAAGGAAAAAAAAAAAAAAAAATCAAGAGTTTTCATCTTGGATCTAAGCAAAATGTATGGGGAATAAAAAAAAATTACATCCATAGATTTTGTATGGGTATAAAAGACATCTCCCTATCATCCTTAGGAAGGATTCTCTATAGTGACCCAAAAATAGAGATAGAGAAGCATTTTAACAATAAGGTCGTTATAGTAATTCAGTCAAAACAGGTTATAATTAAAGGAATAAAAAAATCATTTATAAGACCTGAATGAAGTGCCCTTTTCTGGGAAGGTGGGGAATAATTTTTATCAATTTTTTTCCTCCATGGTTATTGCTCCATTTATGTGATCTAATTCTCCTTGATAAATCTTGTTAATTTACATATTTTTGAAAGACTGTTATAATGAGATTTTTTTCAAGGTATTAGCATACAATTATGCATAGTATTTCATAGTTTTAAGGTAGCAGTTAGAGCGCAGTGTTATAACACCAAGGTCAAGAGTTTGGATCCCTGTACCAACCAGATGCCAAAAAATTTAAAAAATAGCATCCTGATATGTTATGGATTCTTCACAATTTCTAATGGGGGGGGGGATCTCAATTATACACTTGCCAGATCTATTTTAATTTGTTTTTCCAAAAGAACCAGTCATAACAACTAGATAGGATTGCTAGAAGTATATAAAAGCACCAAAATTAAGAGATCCAATAGATCAGTTAGTCAAATGAGAAAATACAATATCATCTAAATAAATGCCAAAAGGACACAATAGATAAAACTCTGGAAGAATACATATCAAAATGTCAGCAGTGCTTACCATTCATGATGACAGTAAAGTTTTAATTTTTTTTTTTGCCTTATGTCTATTTCTAATTGTTTACAATAAATATGTGTGCATAACATACACGAATAAGAAAAAAATTTAAAGGTTTCTAAACCAAAATATAGTAAATCAAACTGGAAGTGAATATTTATCAAACCTTCAAAGATAGAAGGGCAGACAGGAGGCTCTGCCACAAGATACAGAAACAAGTTGTAGTACAGTTTCTGGGTCTGTTCTGTATGCATGTTACTCATTTGGTGGAATTTGCTTTAAGACTTGTTTTCATTATAACGCCCCTACTGACTTGGATGAGGCGAAATGGTCAAATGGCCAGATTGGCTTAGATCAGTTTGCAACAATATTGGCAAAAAATGTTAAGAGAAAAAAGAATATAACCCATGTATATATACACCCTCAATTGTACACATAAATATACACACACTCTATATATAGTAAGATGCAGTTATGTTAAATACATTTAACATACTTCATCTAATCCAAGATACCTCAATTTTAATATGCCTTTTATATTACACTAAAAAAGAAAAAAATGCGAATTACATAGAATTTTAATTATGTAGAATTTTATTTTATACTTGTCGAAAAAGCTCTTCTAATTTATACATAGATTTTATGTTTCATGCTTCTGTTTCCAACTCTTTCTGTATACACAGTAACTTTGCCTTTTAATGCCAAACCACAATGAAATCATTTAGAAAGCAATTAACCTATGATGTAGTACCAGCATAAGTAAACTGAAGTGACAACAATATGAATACTGTGACCAAGGTCACACATGTGTAGGAATAATCTCAATTTCAAAGATGTTAAAATAAGAAAAAGAAATCTACATTTCAGGCTTGATAAAATATATTAAAATTTTAATATAACACTATGGGAGTGATATTATGACATTTTACTAATACTTTTCTGTACTTTTCATTTTACTATAATCAGTATATTTTTTATAGTAATTAGAAAAACTTTTCTTTTTTGCTTTTATTTGGTTCATTTAAATTTCTTTTGTCTTTAGACAGTGTGTATTGGCTCCTCCCTTAGTCTGGTCATAATCTAGTAGGTCTGTGTTCAAAATAGTTACACCAGATTGATATTCAACACTGTACCCCTCATATATGTACAATCAATTATGTTTCAATTAAAAAAAAACGTAGCTACACCAGGATGGTGATCAACTGCAAGTTCTTATATCATGATTAGGTTTGTGGATTTGTTTGTTTTGAGGTAAGACAGCAGCATGGAATGAGTATAGCTGAGGAGGAGGAAGGCACAAAAAAAGCAACAAGACTTGGGAGTACTTTACAATTTAGCCTTGGACCAGTCTTTTTTTATCCTTAATTATGGCTGGGTCAAGCCCATCTGCCTACAGGCACATTTCATAGCCTGCAAATCACAACCTAGAAAGAGTACTATAGACCATTGGGTAATCCAGGAGGCAGCTTTTTTATTATTCTGAAATCCAGTTATTTTATTATTTTGTCTTTCTACAGAGAACAGTCGTATGTGGAAGTGTGTGTGGAAGAGACAGAGCAGGTGCAGAGGGGAGGCATGCTATCTGGGTAGTGAAGTGTGGGAAGTGGATGGATTTATTTTCAGCAACTGAGGATTCCGATTAAATCTGTTCCAGTTCCTTGATATTTTGTTCTAAACTGTAGTTCCCGCACACATCCGTGCCCACCTGCTCAGGCTCACCACCCACCAGCACAGTTCCTTCCCAAGGAAGGAAGATTTGCCTGAGACCAGAAGGATGGAGGAAAGATGAGGCCATCTGCCATTTTACATGTGAAGAGACAATCAGTTCGCTTCCCTGTTATACCCAGGAACTGTTCTCAGAAACAGAATCCTCCCTCAACCCAGAAGGCGAGCATCTCTGTAAACCCCCCACACACACACTTCTCACCTGTCCCAGCACCGTTCCCTCTGAATCCCTATTTCATACTTTCAGCTGACACATTTATCACTAAGCCTTCCTCCAGAAAAAAGCACACAGAAAAACTCTTGACTGTTATCAGGATATTATCATAAAATAATATGTTCAAAAATCACCCATGTGAGTGAACTGAGTGTTTCCGAGTTCAGAAATTACACAGTTCAAATAATTACTCTGAGGGAAATGTCATGAAAACTCAGATTTTGGACACAAGAGCCAACCAGTTTGAAATGGCTCCATGCAAATATTTGAACTAGACAGTAATGCTCAGTGTGTTGTTTTTAATCAACTCAAATAGCAAGCAAAACATTTCTCCCCACTTCAGTCACATGGTTTTGAGTCAAGAGAGGGCCACTTGGACCTTAAGCCCGATGCTGAGGAACTTACGTAAAGAGGTACTTCGCTGCAGCTCAACTCCATGGCTTCCGCATCTGCAATGAAAATAATAAACGAGAGCGGTTATTGCAGGAGGCCTGTGTCACCAGCAAGCAGAGATCTCCGCGTCCCACCCTTCAGTTATCTACATCGCAGGGAGGGGTCACTAGATAGGAAAACTGCAGAGAAAAAATAATTTAAAAATAAAGGATTGAGATGCCATCATATAAAATATCCTCCCCCAGAAGACAGCATGATGGCCCCTCGAAAAATTAAACACAGAATTACCATATGGCCTGGCAATTCCACTTCTGGGTATAGACACAGAAGAACAGAAAGCAGGAACTCAAACGGCTATTTGTATTCCTATCCTCACAGCAGCTTTATTCAGAATAGGCAAAAGGGAAAACAATCCAAATGTCTATGAACAAATGAACGGATAATCAAAATTCTGACACATGCTACAACATGGAAGAGCCTTAAAGACATTATCCTAAGTGAATGAGCCAGACGGAAAGAACAAATACTGTATGACTGCAGTTACATGAAGTACCTACAGTAGTAAAACTCACAAAAGCAGAAAGCAAAATGATGATTGTCAGAGGGAGAGAGGGAGTTCACTGTTTAATGGATACAGAGTTTCTGTTTTGCAAGATGAAAAGTGTCCTGGAGATGGATTGTGGTGATGGTTGCACAATAATGTGAGTGTACTTAACACTACTGAACTGTACACTTAAAAATGATTACAATGGTAACTTTTATGTTTTGTATATTTTACCAAAATTAAAAATAAATAAATTTTAGTTTTTTGGCTTCCTGCTTAGATGCTGGCTTCAACATCACTAGTTGAATGCTGACTTGAGCCAGGGATTACATGAAGATGTCCAGAAAGTGGTCCAGCCCTCAAAGAACTCCCAGCTGGACAAAAGAGACCTAAGGATTGGGAGAAAGTAAAGAGAGGGCTGCATGAGAATTCTGAAAGGGACAGACAGGAAGACTCATTGCCCCCCTTACCTACCTACCCCTTCCCCTGCACTCCCTAGGCCTGGGTTCTGCTCTTTAGGCCAAGCCTGGCTCTGGTTCCCAGGCCACAGCCCCAGTGAAGTGCTTTGCAGACTTCTCTTAAGAAGGCAGGCACAGGCACAAAACAATGTGAACTGTGACATTTAGTACTGTAATCCCCAGAGGATGTACTTGGCAAGGATATGAATATGAAAAGCTCTATTTTTATTTATTTTTATAAAACCATTTAAATTAAGTTTCAGCAATACTTCATACACATGCTGGTACTGGCACCTTCCTAGGTCACAAGTGACATTGCATGAGTCATCCAGAGACATGACCCATGGTCCTACAGGGCCAAAGGTTTGACAGCAGGGCCCTTCTCAGCCCTCATTTTCAACATATTGTGCCCTTTACGGAGTTTGTATGGACCCACTTAAATGGGTTTATGGATTATAATCATCAATTTTGAGTGAAAATAACTTCACAAACAGGACCAATGGCTTAAAGAGTCAGGGAAAGAAACTTCAAATTAAAGATAATATTAACAACAAGAACATGACATAACTGCAACTCCCATTCCTAATATGAATTGTTCACTAGCCACAGTGTGAAAGGAAAATAATGACCAACCCAAGAGAACTGACAAGTTGATCCCCTCAAAATTCTAAATTATCAAGAAAGCATTTAAAATATGAATTTATATCCACTAGCAGATACCATGACCCTCACCCTAAATGTATGCTGCGCCTCAAGATATCGGCAATTTTGTCTATATTTATACTCACGCCATACACAATTCCAGTCCAGTACAAAATTTCACTAAATTTGATGATAAAATTAGAACACCCTTTCAAGATTTCTACTTAATAGCAAAAGAAATGCATTTAGCATAGTAAATGCAGTGGTTAAAAAAAAAGACTGAAATAATATGCAAAAATTAAATAAAGCAAAAAACTAAAATGCATTTCTTTATGACTAAAACTGTTGAAAATTCTGTTGACTATTTTAGCAAACAAGTATATTAGAACAAATTAAATTGTGTGGGAGGTTTGCTATACACTTAGATATGTTCCAGAACTCAGCTTGTGATATTTGCTAGATTTTGTCTGATATAATACACCAAAAACAGACAAACAAAACACTTTTGGTGAGAATATGAACACCTATTCTGAAAAGCAAATTACTTTAATAAAAAAATAGCGTTCTACAGGAAAACTGTTCAAGTATAACCACTGATAAGGCAGCTGCTCTGATAAGAAGTTTAAAAAGCAGCACATGTGAGATTCATTCACTTCATCATTCATGGACGAGATACTGCGACAGAGAGATTGAAGAAGCCAAAAAGCACAGTTCCATAGAACATCAATCAACCAACACTGTTAATTTTAGAGAAATAAGAACTTTCAACATGGTCAAATCGTTACAATTTCTGTAATGAGAAAGTAACCATAAAAATCATTACACACTGAGGAGTGTTGGTTATATTGTGGCAAAGTACTTTTAAAAGGGGTTGGACACACACTACGTAATTTTCTCTTACAAAAATAGAAGTGTTCCAAACTTGCTGAGTTTTCAGAGACAAAAAGTGGCTGTTTATAGCAGATGTTTGTTTTACATTTATTAATATTACGATTTTTTTACATTCTAATATATTGTTGTGGAGCAGCTGGGGGGAGGGTGAGAGGGGAAGGCGGGGGTAAACAGGAGAGGGGGCTTGGCTGAGGCCTGTGGCACCCCCCTCATTCTGGCAGGGGAGACTGGGGGGGTTCAATCGATGGCTTGGTGGTCATTGCTGGGCTGGTTGCAGGTGTCGTCGGTGGGGGCGGGGGGCAGAGGCCCTCAGCTCCCCCCACTGCCACCCTGACTTGGGAGCCCAGGGAGCTTCCTTATAGCAGATATTTTTTAAATAACACATGTACATATATTTTTTCAAATAAATGGCCTGTCACTTAAGAAGGGGAGTGATATTTTAATAAGTGAAAAAGAAAATGCATTTCAAACCAAATTCAGATTATAGATAATACATGCCACAGAAGAAGATTTTTTAAAAGAATATTTGTACATATTTCCATTGTTTTGTGATTTTGTTGCAAAAATTATTTAAAGTTTGCCACTTACGATAGCCCTCACATCTGCATTATGTAAATTTTTAGAAAAAGAGCTTTCTAACCAATTTTTTAAATCTTACACAAGGGAGCATTTCATGGATTTTGTATTTTAAAAAATGCATCAACTTCCAATAAGTTTGAAGAAGAACTAACCGACATCAGGGAAGATGAGGATTTATTTACTGGCCATGTTTAAACAAGAAACCTTTGCATAATTGGTGGATGGGATTGAAACATAAGTCCCTCATTTGTAAGTGCAGCCAGCAGTTTACTTCTACTAGAATCTATGTATTGTAGCAAGGTATCTTTTTCAGCTATAACACACTTTAAAACCAATTTCAGAGTAAATATTAATTAGAACCAGACATTCAAGCTGAAGTCTTACAAAGTATTAAAGTTATTAAACCAAGGTTTTAAAAAATAATGGCACATATTCATATTACTCCCACTGACATCATATATCAATATTTTTAGTGAGAACAAAAAGGATTAGTAATAGCAAAATTTTTACTATAATGTTTAATCTTCATAGCTTTTTCCATTTCTGTGTATGTTTAGAATATATATTATTTCACTAGTATGATTATAAATAAATACATTACATAGGAGACATGCTAACTTCTTTTTTACTTAATATTAAAGAGCACATGACAACATTTTGAAGATCTGTTCCTAAAAACTAAGCCTTTTTCTTTACTTGTCAGGCTGTGGGTACTTTTCCCAGAAGTTTTCCTTTGGGCTTAGTAACTTAGGCACAAGCCATAGAGCTCACAGGAGACTATGCAGTCCCAGATTTACACAGTGAGGAAGGCATATGTGAGCTGGACTACAGTGCAAAATCCAGCATCGCACAGCTTTACGAAGGATCAGCTTCTCCACACTTTTCATTCAGTACAAGGCCAACTGCATCGAAGGCCTGCCTCAAATCTGGATTGTAATATGATCTCATCCAAAAGGTGAAACATCAAAGGCTAGACATGTCATTTACACTTCACCTTATATTTAATAACTCATATTTCATTATTCCTGCCTTCTCCACCTTTTGTCATTTTTCACTACAAAAATTTAAAACCAATCTGAGCGATTATTTTGTTTTTCAGAGAAAACACTTTTCACTCCCTGGAAAAATACATAAATAAATAAATAAATAAATAAAACTAAAGTCCCCACAGTTCTCAACCTCAATCCAATCCTTCTAAAACCTTATCAGAATTTCCTAAATGAGTTGTACAGAAAACAATTTGGAGAAATTGTATTACATACTAAATAAAACCATTGAATTTCAAACTGAAATTTTTTAAAATTTATATTCTCATTTGGATTTTCCCCAAATTAATTCCTATTTCAGCAGTAAGTTCTGTGCTTACTTACAGTACAGAGCAGTAAGTTCTGTGCTTACTTGCAGAGCTGCATGGCTAAACTATGCTGTGCCTCCTCTTATATCAAATTTAATAATAAAACATGTTTGTATTTGCTAGGCAAGTTACAACTGCCTACATTCTTCATGCAGTCTTGCTTTTCACTATATAAATGCCATGCTCTATACTTCATTTTATTTCCTAATGTGTAAGTTCTCCACACACAGTTTCTAAAGTTCTCACACTAACGTACTTTTTAAAAAAAAATTGGATGACATTTTCGAAACATGTTTTTTGGGTAAAAACCAAAATATTTCCAGTCTTACTGGCAGACACCAGGGAATGATCTGGGGCCACAGTACACAGTGACAATTTTTTGTTCCCAAAAGGGGGAAAAAATCGTATAAAAAGAACATCAAGATACAGTTCTTCCCATAAGCAGCATAAGGTGATCTGTGAAAATGGTCTGCTATTCACTTGACCCAGAAAACCCTATAAAATCATGCAGATCAAGAGGTTCAAATCTTTGTGTTCACTTTAAGAACACCTGTGAAACTGACCAGGCCATCAAGGATATGCATATCCAAAAAGCCACCAAGTATCTGAAAGATGTCACTTTACAGAAGCAATGTGTACTCTTCCAGCATCATAATGGTGGAGCTGCTAGGTGTGCCCAGGCCATACAGTGGGGCCGGACACAGGGTCAGTGGCCCAAAAAGAGTGCTGAACTTTTGCTGCGTGTGCTTAAAAATGCAGAAAGTAATGCTGAACTTAAGGGTTTAGATATAGATTCTGTGGTCACTGAGCATATCCAGGTAAACAAAGCACCCAAGATGCACCACTGCACTTACAGAGCTCCTGGTGGGATTAACACTTACATGAGCTCCTCCTGCCACATCGAGATGATCCTTACTGAAAAGGAACAAATTGTTCCCAAACCAGAAGAGGAGGTTGCACAGAAGAAAAACATATCCCTGAAGAAACTGAAGAAGCAAAAACTCACAGTACGGGAATAAATTCAGCATAAAATAAATGCAAATAAAAGTTTTTTTTAAAAGATCCAAAGGATATAATATTTTAGACTTACATTATGAGAAGTACATAATATCCCAATATATTTGATAGCTACTTAACCCTAAATAAAAATATTAGGCCATTTTTAAACGGCTAAAAATTTTTTTAATTAAAGAGGAAAATACATACAACATTCAACACAGAAAAAAGTCAGATCTTAACTTTATGAAATTCTAGGTTTCTCATACTTTTGCATTTAAATAAAATACTCCTAAGATAGATTGAATGTAAAACATACGACTTTAATTTTGTCTTTGAACATATTAATAACCATTGGCTTATATGCCTTTTACACAACCAATTAACAGGTAATGCTCAAAGAATACTTATTAACACTATTAATAAAGACATTTGGAAAACGAATGATGTATCAGGCACTGTGCTAAATATTCTACAAACATCATCTCAAATGATCTTCACAGCAGCCTTGAGATAAATATATAGGAAGCCCTTGTTACCTGAAAATTCATTTCCAAGTCCTTGCCATTACGAAGTTACACCAAGAAGCAAAACCTATCTAAACACAGAAATACTGAAAAAAATGAATTAAGACCATTGTAAAAGTAAGCCCCTCACAAGCAACTCCCTCCCCCACTCATTCTCTGCCCTCCCCTGACCCCACAACACTACATCTATTCTCCAGCCATCCCATCTTTTTTTGCATTTGTTTGTTTGTTTACTTTGGTCTTGGTGTGATTACCCAATGGTGTAAATAAAATACAAATTGATTTAAAATAAAACTGGAAATCTTTTTTAAAGCACAAAAAAATTTCATAAAGTTGAGAAAAGTGTCATTGGAGAACTGCTTAAATTATGTATGAGAATGTGGCAGGGACACATTAGCAAGTGAAAAAAGAGAAAAATCATGACAAAACAGGGGCTTCAAAGAGAATAATTTCAATATTAGAGGAATAAGACTACTTTCTCCCTACACCCCCAATGAGAAAATAGAAGCTCCTGGTATTTCTAATAAAAATGGCCTTCATAATTATGCTTTGAAAATCAAATGTGACAGTACAGATGTTATGGTGTGCAATCAATTTTGTCAGAAAAATTCACACCTCTCTTCCCCAGCTAATCTCTCTCTCTCTCTCTCTCTCTCTCTCTCTCTCTCTCTCACACACACACACACACACACACACACACACACACACACACACACACACACACACTTCACTTTCTGCTCATTCTTAGAATCAGCACGAAGTTGAAAATTAAAACTTGCATAAGATCACACAGTTAGAAAATGGCCGAGCTGGTTTCCAAATCAGCCTGCTCCCGGGCCTTACTTCTAACTGTGATCCTATGCTGCCTTTTAGCCAAGGAAGTAAAATATAAACTTTATAAATATGATACTTATTTTCATACTTTTAGTTTTAAAAAATAGAACCCCAGGCAAATCTCTTTCTACCACTGTTCCCTATGAAATTTCGGTCCCTGTTTTAAGGAGATTCACTCTTTTAAGGGGCTCTGAGCCCTGCTATGCTCAGATAAGAGGGCCTCCCCTACTCCTGTCCCACTTTACGTATGAGAAAAGAAAGCTCGACAAAGTTGTGATGCTTCACAGGTCAAGCAGCTGAAGTGGCTGAGCCGGATGTGAATCTAGCCTGTCTGACCCTGTAGTGGATTGAATTATGTCCCCCCAAAACTCACTGAAGCTTGAATTGTGTCCCCCAAGTTTCGTGTATTAGAAACTTAGCCCCTACTGTGACTGTTGAGAGGGTGGGACATCCTATTATGGTAATTGAGACGTGGGGCCTTGAAGAGGTGATTGGATTGTAGGACCCTGCAGTAGGGAATGGATTAGTAATGGTGGTCAGGGGCGTGGTTCTGAGGGCTTTAAAAGAAGAGGAGAGTCCGTCTTTCTCTCTGCCCTCTCTACCTCCACCATCTTGCAGTATGAGACCCCTGGGTCGCTGTTGCCACCATCAGATCGACTTTGGACTTCCTGGCCTCAGAAACTGTAAGCAATAAATTTCGTTTTCTTTGTAAGTCACCCAGTTCCAGATATTTTGTTATAAGCAACAGAAACAGATAATACAGACTCCTAGACCAAGTTCTCCTTAGCCCAAGCACAAAGTCCTTTTGTGACATACATAAGGTCTGAAAAACGACACACTAGGCTAACAGGCAGCTGCCGAATATCAGCCACGCCACATTCTAACTGCATGACTTTGGTTTGTTATTTCACCCCCACGGATCAGCTTCTCATCTGTCAGGTAGAGCTAGTCATAAAACCTACCTCAGAAGACTGTTGTCAGGATTAAGAGATTTGGTAGAGTAAAAACAGAAAACACGTAGTGCCTGACAGAAGCACTCACTAAATGTTGGCTGCAACTATTATTCATTATTATTACTATCACTACATGTTAAGCATACACAAAGAGTTTTATTAAGCATTTGAATCTTTATTTCATATAAAATCACTCAGAATTTCTAAATATTAGACTGATCAAAATGATTTCAGTAGTAATTGGGGCCAGGAGGGTTTGAAATGAGCCTACCCAGTTTAGCCTCGCCCTGATGGCCTAACAGAATCTCCAGCGATCGGGAATTCTGAAGAGCATTGAACCAGATAAATATAATACTGGTGGGCTGGATGGTTAGCTCACTTAGTTAGAGTGTAGTGCTGATAACACCCAGTCAAGGATGCAAATCCCCATACCAGCCATATATGTGTGTATGTGTGCATGTGCGTGTGCGTGTGTGCGCGCGTGTGTGTGTACTGGAAAGCTCCACAGAATTTTACAGAGCTGAATGTTCCCCCTACCATTTGAAAATTCAAAGAGCAGAGCAGTAACTACAGGGGTGATTCTATTGCCACCTCAATCTGAAACCTTCTGCATTCAGAGGGAATTGTTGATTCACAGCTTCTTATACTGACCTAGGAATGTAGCATTAGAACTGTATTTCACAACTGCTATACTAACTGAAGAAGACGGAAAGAACAGTAAAGAACTGGGAGATAAGGCCTAGTCTAAGTAAAAACCTTCGATGCTAGCACAATGGAAATGGGTAAGGAAAGAGCATTTTAGAAATAAACCTACTACTGAATACACAGTGGTGTCTATAGACCTGTTTCAGACTAGAGTTATCTACCTGAGTTATGCAGGTCTAAGCAGCTTCAAGTGAAAGAGTTGAATTATTTGGTAAACTCAGTGGGGAGATGTCTGAAGAACAGAAAGGAAACAACACAGTAACTATTCAATAGGATCTCATTAATTCAAACTAATGGAAGTAGTGGGGGGGGGGGAGGAAGAAGGGGAGCCAGTCAGTCTGAAATCACGCAGCCTATATTAGTGGCTGTTTATAAAGTACAAAGAGGAGCATGAGCTAGCTGCTAACAAAATGTTCCGCCAAACCTGTCACACTCACTTGTATCTCACAGAATATATTTGCACACAGACAAAGTGATTAAGCCCTTAAAAAGCTTTTTCTAAATCCATTGGATCTATTTATCCTTTGCAATCACACTTATGCTATTAGTCTGTTTAGTGTACTGTTCATAGTCAAGGCAAAGCTCAGTCATCACTCAAGCATCCTGGCCAAGGTACAATCTATCAAGCTGTTGATTTCCTTAACTAGCAATAGATCCCTAAAGTTCCTCTTTCATGACCAAAAGTGAATTCACTTTTGCTTACTATGGGCAAAGCACCATGTGGGCTGTCTTGGGAGGGATATTAAAATATATAAATATATCATTGATGAGCTCACAGTCTGGTTGGGATGATAAGATCTACATCCATGAGAAGCTCAGGGATTTAAGGAGTAAGACCATTGACCTGCAGAACATGATAGAGTAAGGCAAGCATGAAGAGATACAGGAGTTCTCTAAATGGAACGGGGGGTTCAGCATGAAGACAGACACAGATGCCTACTATTTTGGGAAAACGAGAAGTTCAACAGTTTGAAGCAATGAGTTTGTGAGCCAGAGGGAGCAAATATCATCGGCCTCCTACATGTATATGAGTACATAATCCATCCTTAAAAAACACACGCTATGTCTGTGAAAAAAATGAACAGACTTATAGGGGCTGAGGATTCTTAGCCACTGACCTTACAATAACACCCCTAATTACACAATACCTTTTAATCAGAATTTTCAACAACATATATTCCAGCTTCTCCTACACGTGCTTTATTTTTGCTGTTCCCTCACAATGAAATACATCATCAAGTTCAAAGAAGGCCCACCAGATACTGACGATTCTCTGCTTGGGCACAGCTAATGATCGTATCAGGTTTATTAAACTCGTGGTTCTTCACCAGTATCTCATTTCTATTTCCTTACTTCCCACTCATTTTTATAAAGCTAGAGCAAGAAAAACAATAAATCTCACAGACAAGAGAAACATTCTGTTAAAACAGCTGGCAGGTGTGAAAGCTCAAAAGTTCATTCATTTGCTGATGCTTTAAAGTCTGAATTCTATATATAAGAAAAATTTTTTGGTGATATGGCTGTTCAACCTGCAAAAGTTTAAAGTAGCAATTTGGCAACATCTCCCAGAGAAGCCAAGGAATGTATTACTGAGAAAAGGGCACTTGAGTTAGGTCCTGGATAAAGCCTGGCTAAGAAGCTTGCTCTTATTTTGTTAGCTACAGGTTTTCTCACTTTATGATGAGGTGAAAGTAACTCTCCCTGGAGTATTATGCAGGACTGCTGGAAATTAATGCAATATTAGTTAAACCATGAATTCATAATGTGTGGTCCATCAGTGGACTTTATAGAGTCCCTGAAGTCCATAAAATTAGATGTAAAATTTTGCATGCCTGTGCATTTTTCTGACAAAAGTTCACAGTTTTCAACAGATTCTCAAGGAATCATTAGACCTAAGAAGACTAAGAACTATTTCTTCTTAATCATGCTAGACATAATTAAAAACTTTTGCTCTGTGAAAGCCCATGTGAGGAGGATGAAAAGGCATTCTACAGACTGGGGGAAAATACTTGCAAACCACATATCCAACAAAGGACTAGTATTCAAAATATACAAAGAACTCTCAAACAATCCAATTAGGAAATGGACAGAAGACATGAACAGACTTTTACTAAAGAGGAAATACAGATGTCAAATAAACACATGGGAACATATTCAACATAATTAGCATTTGGGGAAATGAAAATAAAAACAGCGATGAGATATCAGTACATACCATTCAAAATGGCTAGAACAAAAAATAGTGGCATCACCTAATAGTGGAAAGGAGTTAGAAAGACTAGGTTACTCCTATATTGCTGATGGAAATGCAAAATGGAAAACAGTTTGGCAGTTCCTTAAAAACTAAACAAGCAACTGCCACCCAGCAATTGCACTAATAAGCATTTTCCCCTGGAGAAATAAAAATTTACGTCACATAAAAACCTGTACATGATTTTTCATAGCAATCTTTTTTGTAATAGCTAAAAACCAGAATCAACTCAGATGTCCTTCAACAAGTTAATGGTTAAACTCTGGTGCATACAGACAGACACAGACAGACAGACCACAGCAATGGATACTACCTGTCAATAAAAGGGAGCAACCTACTGATACACACAATACGAATGAAATTTCAGGAAATCATGCTGATTATCACTCAGCATAACCCCAAAAGGTTACAAACTGTATATTCCATTTATGTAACATTTTTGAAATGAAAAAATTGTAGACATGGAGGACAGATCAGTGGTTGCCAGGGGTTAGAAACAGTATTTGGAGAAGGCAAGGTGGTTGTAATTACAAAACGGCAACACCAGGGATCCTTGTGATTTTGGAACTGCTCAGTATCTTGGCTGTGGATAGATGGTGGCAAAACAGTATAGAAATTTAAAACACATACAAACTAGTGAGTATAAGCAAAACTGGGGAAACCTGAAGAAGATAAATAAAATGTAACAACATCTATACTGGTTGTGATAATAATATTATAGTTTTATAAAATGTTACCACTGGGAGAACCTGGGCAGAATATACAAAGTATTTCTATATTGCTTCTTACAACTCCATATGAATCTACAATTATCTCAATAGAAATTTCAATTTAAAAAATCATGCTAAAAGACAAAAACAAAGCAAAACAAAAAATAAACAAATAAAAGTTAAAAATCATTCTAGAATTTATCCATCCTCATCAGCTTTCTCTCTTACGTGGTGGCTACCGTAGGTGGTTTTCCTTACTTTATTTTGTGAATATTTTCCAATGATGTTGCTATTACTTAAAACATTTTTAGAATTTCTTTCACAGCTTTTGACATGCTGTTTTGATTATTTTGTGTGGCAGCAAGGCTTTATCCTTTAAGGATGAATTTGAATTTTTTAAATATCAAAAGAAATTCAGACCCACCCTAGGGAGTAAAGTGAGTAAAGAAGGTAGGGAATACTATTTACAGGTAAAAACAAAGTAACTGCTAAGTCATGAAACTGGTTTTGTGGAGTCATGGGCTTAATTTAAGGTTTTGACATACAAGAGAAAAATCACATTCTTCTAGTTGAAACCCCTTCTAGAGGCAGCAGGAAGCCACTAAAGGGTTTCAAATAGGGCAATAACTTGCCTAAAGTTGTGTTTTCCCCTGACTGACACAAAGTCTGCTGAACAGACTAGAGAGACAGAAGAAAGTAGAGGCGAGAGAGTGGTTAAAGGGACCTAGGCACATGGAAAATCCTCCTGCTACTTGGAAGAGTTTCTAGCCAGAGAGGGGTCCTCAAAAGTTAATGAATGTAACTTCTCGGGGAGAAGCCCCCCCCCAGCCATGCCCTTTCTCTCTGTTTCAGGCAGCAAATAGTGACTGAACGCGACAACCCTCCCATCTCCCCATCCCCACCCAGGCTTCCTACAGTCTGTGTAGGAACAAAAGAGTACTTCCCCTCCCCCATAAAAATTTTAAAATTCTTAATCAAGAATAGTTAATTACCATACAGAATTCAATACTATAAAACTAATGGACAGAAGTGTAAAACCTGAAAGAATTCTAGAATAACATTCTTTAACATTTACAAATGTGACCTTTAAGCAAATGTTAAAGAAACTGAGATTTAGCCTTAGAAATATGACTAGTCTCTAAGTGTTTAGGTTAGTTCAGCACATTTACTCAGTACTTCTTAGTACATACTTTGCACTAGGTAATAAACAAAACAGGTATAAGTCTCCCCCTTCACGTTCCTTTTAATCTATTTGAAAAGAAAGGATATACAGATAGGAAATAGGTAAGTAACAACCTAAAGGAATAGACAAATACCAGGGATACTATTCACTTATTTTGTAAATATTTACTGAGTACCTATTATGTACCAGGCATTGGGAATGCAAAGATGAATGCTGACCTAGAAGAACTGCCAGCCCAGTGAAAAGAAAATAAGGAAAATACAAGATATGTGCACGGTTCAATGAGAACAGAGAGGCAGAAACATGCAAATCTGTCAGCAGCTGAGGTACCAGGCATGGCTTCCCAAGCAGAAGAAGACTAAGCTGAGTTTTGAAGAACGTAGTGGTTTTTAACTAGGGGCATTCCTACCCAGGAAAACTTTGGAAATGGGGATGCACAGATTTTATGGTTCTCATAATGACTGAGTTGGTGAGGTAGGGGAAGAGGAGGAGGAGGAAGGGAGCCGATACTGGTATTCAACACCCAGGAACCGTGGATGCTCAGTGTCCTATAACACCAGCGCAATCCTGCAGGAGGAACTGTCCCACTCCAAATGCCATCAGCGATCTCTGCTGAGAATCATTGAGGTAGACAGTAGATTTTCACCAAGTAAACCATGAAATGGGAAGACATTTCAGGCAGAAGAAATAATAGGCACAACTACATGGAAGCATAAAAGATCTGTTTATAGAGCTACAAGCACTCCTAGGGCTATTGAGAACGATGTATATGGGATGGTGGTAGGAGAGAAGGATGGAAACTTTCTCCACACCTCAATGTGTCATACTAAGTAATGTGAACTTCAAATCAGTGTGTGGCTTTTTAAGTGGGGGAGGGATATGATGCAAATTATATTTAAAGAGATTACTGTGGCAGCAGGTGAAGAGTGAGTTGGAAGGGGAAAGAGAACAAAGCCAGGGAAACCAGGTAAGAGAGCACTGCTATCCCTCTGGTGAAAGATGCTGAGCGCTTGAATGAAAGCAATGCCATAGGGAGGGCAAAGATAAATTCAAGAGATATTAACGGGGCAAAATGAACAGGCCTTGGTGCTAACCTAGAGGTAACAGAGAATAAGGACCAGGAGGACTCCAAGGTGAGTCCTTGGTTCCTAACATGGGAAACTAGGTGGATGGTACCATTGATCAAGATGGGGAGAGGGGAAGGACAAGGGAGGTGGAGAGGGGAAAAATGACGTGTGATGACTGGTGGCCAGGGTGGGTTGAAAACACAGATCTGGGGCTCCAGAAACAGAGGTCTGGGCTGGAGAGAAAGGTTTTGATAATATGGTACAGTAGTTAAGGCCACTGGGAATAGATAAGATGATCAAGGGAGTGGGTACCTACAAATGCAAAAAGGCTTTTCTTAGAACAGAAACTTGGAAAACTCCAAGAAGAAATGGGAGGAAGAGAGCCCACAAAAAACCTTGAGAAAAGACAGAAAAATAACAACCAGACCTGACATTTCCTGATCACTTTTTACTGTTCTAGGCAATGTTCTGAATGTTTTTTAATTCATCTCATCTTCACAACCATATAGACTATCTGCTGTTATTATTCCCATTTTACAGGTAAGGAAAGTGAGGCATAGAGAGGTTGAATGCCTTGCTCAAGGCCACACCACTAGTAACTAGCAGAACCAGGATTCAAACCCAGACAGTCTGGCTGCAGATCCCTCATTCCCAACCATCTCACTCTGTTGCTATGTTAGAAATGTACAATGGGTATAATGTGACAAAATCTAAGACAGGAGACGTTTCAAAGGAGAGATAGACAAAAAGGTAAATATTGTGGGATAAATGAAGAAAACACAGATAAAAGTGAAAAGAACTCACTGGCTCCATGATTAGAGAGGTTGCTGGCCCCTTGGCCACAGCTGTTTCGGTGGAAGGAGCAGCAGTGATGAGGGGAGGTGCAGCAGCAAGCAGGAGATAAGAAGTAGAGATAACCAAGTTAAACAGTGAATGCTGCAAGGTCAGGAAAAGGAGAGACCTTTGTGGCTGCAGTCATCAGAAAAGCCTGCACTAGAAAAAGAAATTATGAGTGGTGTCTTAAAGGAGGAGCAGTTTGAGAACTGATGATCAAATGGTTTCACTTGCGAAAGCTGCATTTAAGAATTGTTATTGTGGGCCGACCCCGTGGCATACTCGGGAGAGTGCGGCGCTGGGATCGCAGCGACGCTCCCGCCACGGGTTCAGATCCTATATAGGAATGGCCGGTGCACTCACTGGCTGAGTACTGGTCACGAAAAAGACAGAAAAAAAAAAAAAAGAATTGTTATTGTGAATGAAATCACTTCTATCCCTGGGCTCCTGTGACCTGCACAAAACTTACATATGCTAAGAATAATAACTACAAATTTCTATCACACACAAAACAAAGATTTGTGAGAGTCAGCATTTGGAATTCAAGATTAAAACAGAAAATAACTTTCCTGCAGGATAAATATCAAAACACTGTAATGAGTTACAAAAAAAATCTTCAACTAACCGATTAAGTATTTTTTAATTGTCCTGAATATTGCAAAAGTCATAAAAAAGTATAAGGTCCTTGTTCTTGAGAAGTTGACAGAGAGATATAAGTTCAAACATATGAGTAGGTTGGCAACAATCAACAGCTAAATAATAGTTCAATAATAATAAACAATGCTTAGAAATAATACACAATGCTTAGGGCTTACAAAGGACTGCATTGAGACCAAGAGGAATGGGGACTCAGAAGAGGCCATGGTCTTTGGAAATTAGAAAGTTACTAGTTACCATTTCAAGTGAGTGGAGATAAAAATGAAGGGGACCTTTGTTTTATGTCTGTTTATGTTCGTGTGGACCTGTGCATGCCTATAAAGACAGAGGAAAGAAACGAGAGTGTCAAATGTGCTGGAGAGAACAGATCCTCGCACTTGGTGCCTAGTGGCCAGAGACATTAAATGTCCTGTAGGAGAGACAGTTCTGCACACTGAAGAACTGTCCCATGTTCTGCTTTGAAAATTGGACAGATTTTAACTTTGCTTCTGATGGCTTAGGTGTACCTTTTTCTTAAAGCAAAGAGGAAATGTTAGCCACCTCAAAAAGTCTCCTCCAGAATGGGGATTTCTCACAGGCTACTTCCTGCATTCTAGGGAAGGCACACGAATTAACGACATCATAATATCCTTGGTGTAATCCCCTACGAAAGTCATATATAAATTCTTTTTTTTTAAATGATATCTACTGGATAGAATTTCCAAATATTATGGTTTGCATTATAACTTAATAACTCATACCTAATATATACTTAGGTAATATATATTAAAATTTAAGTAAAATATAAATACATAATACTGGTCTTATTTCAATATTTCAAAAGCATTGTGAAAAAAATTTTTAAATGTGTAACCTGCATAAATTCTACTGGGGTGAATGGTTTTATTTTATGGTATATTAGTATTCTTCATTGATACTCCACATTAAGAGAAACCGAAGAGTAAGGCTGTGTCTTTCGGGACAATCTTAACTTGAACAAGTGGGTAACTCTCAACACTGGCTGTGCTCCAAAAACTGCAACACCTGCGGTGAGGTGTAGAACCTGGGCCTCTTCTCTCCTCACAGTATTAACTTATGCTCAAGTCCTCAGCAAAACTAGAAGTCCCGGTCTTAGAACACGTTTCCTATGACTCTTGCATATCCACCCATTTCCTAAAGCAACAATGAGATCAATATTTGAACAACTCACTATTACAAAGGAACTAGGAACTAAATGCTATGCTTTTACAAAACCTAAGGCAGTAAATGTCAGATCAAGGCAGATCTTCATAGGCCATGAACTGAACTACTCACTACCTGTTCTGGAATAAAGGAAAAAAAAATGCAATCTGAAAAATTAACATTAGCAGCAACAGGACACACAGGTGTGTGCATGCAAATATATGGTCTGCGCTTAATCAGTACTTATCATATTAATAGGCCACAGGAGGAGGGCGTAATATTTAGGGACTTTGTGCCCACAGCAGCTGCTTCTTCTCTGGTGTGTCCAAATCCCACCTTTTCAGTATTTCCCTCCCTTCTGCCTTGTACTCAGCACTGAAAATTCTCAGGTGAAGAAGCCAGGTTCCTGCCTCCAGGAAGTCATGTTCTTTTGGAATAAGCACACAATTAAACAGCCAATGCCATGTAATGAACATTAGAGTAAAAAGAAACACTGGGTGCTAGCAGAGAACACAGGAGAGGCACTAATCCTGCTCGGAATGGACAGAGTAAGCTTGTAGGATGAGTTGATAAGAACTTGTTAATTGAAACTTTTTAAAGATGGACTTTCTTTCTGCCCAAATGATGGATTAAATAACTTGAAAACCCTACTGCTCAAAGCTTTAGCTAGGCTATATTTAAGAATTACTTTAAATGCATAGTTGAACTCTTTCAAGAAAATAAGCCCTCTAAATACTCATTGAAAAAAGAGCGATAACCTACAAAAGAATCTTTGCCCTGAAGAGTTCTGCAGCTCAGAAGAGTGGGTTTCGGCACATGCCCCTTCCTTTCCAGCCTCGGCCCCGGACCCTGCAGCCGCTGTGATGTTGATGCCCAAGAAGAACCGGATTGCCATTTATGAACTCCTTTTTAAGGAGGGACTGACGGTGGCCAAAAAGGATGTCCATATGCCTAAGCACCCAGAGCTGGCAGGTAAGAATGAACCCAACCTTCACATCATGAAAGCCATGCAGTCTGTCAAGTCTCAAGGCTACATGAAGGAACAGTTTTCCTGGAGACACTTCTACTGGTACCTTACCAACGAGGGTACCCAGTATCTCCAGGATCACCTCCACCTGCCCCCTGAGGCTGTGCCTGTCACCCTGCACCGCAGTAGTCCTGAGGCTGGCAGGCCTTGGCCCAAAGGTCTGGAGGGTGAGCGACCTGCCAGACTCACAAGAGGAGAGGCCGACAGAGACACTTAGAGACGGAGCACTGTGCCCCCTGGTGCGACAAGAAAGCCGAGGCTGGGGCTGGGTCAGCAACCGAATTCCAGTTTAGAGGCGGATTTGGTCATTAACATGGTCAGCGACCTCAGTAATGTTGGAGGGGATAATTTTGTGTTGAATAAACTTGTAGCCAGAAAAACTTAAAAAGAAAAAAAAACAAGAGTGGGTTTCAATGGCCACTGAGGGCAAGAAACAAAGTCTTGACCCATGTGTGTTACTCCAGAGGGCTACACTTTTATTCAAATAGTCATAGAAAAATATGACCGCTAGCAAAAGGAAAAGATAAGGAACATTTTCTGTCTCAGCCCAAGTCTTTGATGAGAGGGAAAAAAAGTGTTTCCTGGAACCCTGTAACTGAAAAATTAACATATAAAATGGTTCTGGACTAGTAATGCATTTTAAATCAACTCAGAATTACAAGACTGCCACGGTTAAAGTCTCATTGGACATAGGCTCGCAATTCAATATTATAAAACACTCAACAAAACTATCCATCATGAAAGAGACAGTACAAACAGCAAAATGCTTTTAGACTTTAAATAATAAACTAACCGAATATTTTCTAAAATAAGTACACTTAAGTAAAGAAGTCAAAAAATAACTGAAAACATAGGGAAAAACACGATACTATCCAAAAAGACCAGGCAAACTTGACAAAGAACCAAACAGAACTTCTGAAAATAAAGGGTATAGTGTTCGAAATTTCATTGGACAAGGTAAATGAAGAGATAATTAGTATACTAGAATTTGGGTCTTAAGAAATTACCCAAAACACAGCACATAGCTAGAGAAGGTGAAAAATATGAAAGAGATGTTAAGAAACATGAAATATAGAACTAAAAGGTCCGACACACTTTTTATAGGAGTCCCAGACTGAGATAAAAGAGAAAATACAGAATGGGAATTATTTGAAGAGAAAACTTTTTAGAATTTTCATAAATTGATAACAGACAAATTCTCATATTTTTAAAATATATCTTGTATTTATCCTACAATCTAGTAATCGATTACATCTGTGCACTATTTGCTGTTTCATGTTTTTTTACCTCTCCAGCTAAATATTTCTCTCAAATCCTTTGCCATGCTCTGTACATATCAAAATTAGAAGAGTAAGTTCAATCATTATATACTTTGACTATAACTGGAGGACAAGGGTGACTGATTTGAAAACACTGCATATTCATTCAACGATATTTGGGCATCTACCAGACACCAGCATATTATGTGCTGAGGATATATAATTTAACAAGAGAAAAATCCCAGCTCTTCTGAAGCTTACCTTACAATTTATTTGTCGACAATAAATAACATATAAAGGTAAATTTATATAGCACATCAGAAGGTGATATGTAATACTTGAAAAAGGAAGCACAGGAGAGAAAAATGAAGCCCAAGAGGAAAAAAATGAAGCCCAGAATGGTGGCGGTGGGGTGCAATTTTAGATGCAGGGTCAGGGAAGGCCTGCAGGAGAGAGCTATGTGGACAGACAGGCCGAGAGTGCTCAGGCAGAGGAAGCAAAGAGCAGGAACATGGCTGTCGTGAGTGTAGCCACGGAGCAGCCAGGAGGCCACATGTCTGGAGCAGAGCAAGCGAGAGGAACAAAAAATGAAGACAGAGAGAAACTGAGAGCCTTGCAGGTCATCACGAGGACTTTGATTTTCCTTCTGAGTAGGAAGAGGATCCCTTTGAGGGTTCTGAGCTGAGAGTGACACAATCTATCATGCCCACTAACAGGATCATTCTGGCTGAGTGCAAGGGCAGGGGTGTTTGGAGGTCACTGCAATAATCAAGGCAAGAGATGATGGTGGCTGAGATGGGGGTCAGGGGAGCAGATAGCAAGGGAGGTGCTGAGAAATAACTGGATTCTGGACATATCTGAAGATAGAGCCAATAGGATTTCCTGACAAACTAGAAGTGGCCTATGAGAGAGAGACAGATGTCTCCCAAACTTGAAGTCTGAGAAAAGGATGAAATTGCCATTAGCAGAGATGGGCAATGGCGTAGATGGTGCAGATTTGGAAAAGGAAAGCCAGAATTCGGTGCTGGACACAGTAAGTGTGAGATATCCACATGAGGCGAATGTCACAGATACTGAGATACATGAGTCTGGGCTTCATTCTGCCCACCAAGGCCTTTTACTGATTTACTCTTTTATCAAAGCACTAGTTGGAACATGGAAAGAGGTGAAAGGGAAGAAGAGCTGAGACCCTTCTGCCCTTACACATGTTGAAACCTAAGAAGGGGAAAGGCAGGCTTTCCTGCCACCTCCTGCAGCGTGGGCACTGGAACAGCAGGTGCCGTCTTACTCTTCCAACACTTGGAAAGGTATCAACAGCGAAACAAGATGGGTACATACGAAAAGCAGTTTTTAGAAACAAAAACAGGCTGCCATACTGACCATCTGGTTTCCAACTACAGCTCACAAGATGCATGGCGGCAACACAAGGAAACAAAACCACATCAACTGTTTTGTGAAGAAAACACTCCCAAACTCTTCCCTCTGACAGTTCAGGTCTCCAGGTAGAATTTGGCCGATAGAGCTATTTTCCTTGGAAATCATGATTATTTTCCAAAGGTTTTCAGGTTTTCTCATGGTCAAGGAAGAAGACTAGACTAAGAACTGGGCAGCCCAAGTTAGCCCTGGCTCTCTGTCCACAGGCCTGACCTGCTCTGCCTTGTGATTTAGTTTTTCAATGTGTAAATACTGCCGCAGGGAAAAAATATTTTCCACTGCCTACACACAGGGCTTTGTAGAGGATTAATGAATTAATGTGTATAAAACACTATGAGCTACTCAAATAAAGGGACAATGAAACTCTATTTGTAAGGTTTTTTTGAGGTCCAGACAGAACAATTTTAACTTTTTTTTTTTTTTTCACTCTTTAAGCCTTTATCGAAGTTTTGTTTTCTGCAAGAACACATTCACATTTGGATAGCCCTTTAGTACTTGCTCTAAGAGTTGTATTCAAGAAAAATCAAATGCTTTTGATTATTTTTTATTTTTTATTTATTTTTAGCATATTCATTTTTACAAATCATGATATAATTTTATGCCTTTTGTCTGACCTATCACTTTCCAAACTCCCTCCCTCCCCCACCCCCATTTTCTTATGACCCCCACTGAAAATGAGACTAAGCTATCAGAAGTTATCATGTATGGGCCTATAGAGACAAAATTAGATAATGTTTGAAAGCTCTTTGTGAAGTACAATTCTGATGTAAAGATTTCTAGAAACAATCTCTCAAGATAAAAACATGATATAAAACAGGCCAAAAATCACCAGAAACAAACTATCAAAGAGCTGTCACTCTAGTAAGGTTCCACAGAAGAATTAAATGTGTAGACCTGTGAACTATAGTTAGGCCAAGCTCCTAGTTGTTGCAGAGCTAGCAGCATAGCAAACCCTGGTAGAAAATATGAACTTCCGTCCAAGAGCCCTAGAATCAAGCACACTGTAAGAGCCATCCATGAAAAGAGCTTTGTTGAAAGTCGTTATCCAGTATTTTCTAAATGCCCGTCCAACTCCACTCAAATGGTGACAATTAACATTGAAGTGAATGGGCCACTGTACAGATTCTGTTCATAATCCAAATAGATGGTTTTCCTTGCCCAATGTGATTTTACATTAGTATTCAAACAATCTTTCACTTTGTCTAATTCCTGGCTCGGAACATGCCAAAGACCAGATGAACGCACAATCTTGAGGCAAAAGCTTTCCCTGACAAAGAAAGGATGTGCTCGGATTACTGTGAACATCAGTTTTTCACACACCTCAACTTTTTATCTCAGAAAAAACAGGAGTGATGGCTAGAAAATTATCAGGTACACAAAGGGTAGAAACAAGCAATAAGCTCAAAACACCCCCATGATTAACCCAAATCTGGACTAACGATTTTAATGAGTCTGTTCTGATGGTATTTCACTGAGTGGGCCAGCATAACTACCCCACTGTAACACCTGAGAAAGAAAAGTTTGATGACTTCCTCAAGGTCAATGCCTACTAATCCCTCATTTAATAATGACTCATGGTAAATTCCGGATTTCCATTTCTGTGTTTACTGCACACTGACACTAATCTCCCAACTGGTCTCCCCACTTTCAGCCCAGCTCTCTCCAGTCCATGCAGCCCGTGACTAAAAGATTCAACTACAGAAAATACTGCTCTGGGGGCCTAGCCCTCGTCCCCTACTCTAAATGCTCAGGGCTCCCAGCTGCCCAGAGAGGAAAGGCCTCGCCCTGTGCAGCCATTAGAGGCCGCTGTGTGGGACAGCCCCTCCAGTGCCGCAGACCATGCTTCCTTCCTGTCTTCTCTAGAGCAGACATTCGTAGGGTTCTGGCAGTCTGGCATCCTTCCCTCTTCTCTGTTAGCATCTGGATCTCCCCTCTGGGGAATCTCCCATTGTGCACAGCTTTGTAGGAAGTAGGATGCCATTGTCCTTACAGAAGCCACAGGATTTCACTATCCCTCTCCCTGTACCAGTACAGCCAGGGGCTGGGTACAAGACAGGGATGCTTCAGCAGGGGTCCTCTCTTAAGCAGATAATGATTTGAGAGCAATTAGGATCATATTTAGACACCAAAGCCTATTTCTCTTGCTTGCACCCAAGAACTATGGCTGAGGCACTCTGCAGCTTCTTTCTTTCATACAATTTCCCTAGGCAAATCGGCCATTCTACCCAGGGTGGCAACTCAGTATCCCCTGAGCACCATGTATGTACTTCTACCCTGTGCCACCTTCCTGGAAAATACAGGGCACAAGTGCCCTGACAGAGGTATGCATGGGTCAGGAATGCCAAACCCGGTCCAGGCGCTCAGTGTGAGCAGTGGTGGAAGCCCAGAGGAGGAGACTAGACATTGTGCTGAATCTTGAAGGATGAATACAAGTTAGCGAAACTAACAGGAAAAACAGAGGGGACTGGTGAAGGAAGGCACATTCTAGCACACACACTGAGAACACATTAAACTATGTGCAGTATTTGAAATTCCTTCCATATAGCTGTGTGCAAGTTACAAGGGGGCAAGGGCGGTGACTAGAGATGTAACCAATGGTCCACTCACTTGGCACCTTGCATGCTGTGCTAATGATCTCAGTCTCCATCCTGAAATTAAGGGGAGAGCTTAGAAGAAGTGTAAGCATAGATCCTCAGAATGCTAAAAGAGATCAAAATTCTGTTATCTGTAATTGGCTGTTTGAAATTCCTGATACTCACTCTTAATATACTTATTCACCTCCGTAAAATACAATGTAATATTAAGGCAAGACACTTGCTTTAAACTCATTCCAAAATAATTTAATTTTGTACATACAGCACCCAAAAATCAACCCCACTACATTCCTGAGCAAAGGAGGAAATAGAAGTAGCTGCAGTTCATCCAAGTTTCAGGTTGAGAAGAGAACCAAGGCAAGAAAGAGCCATGTACACCTGGATTAGGGCTCCCGGCTCTGCCTCTAACTGGAGGTGTGACTTGGACAAGTTAATTAACCTTTTTGAGCTTCAATTTCCTTATCTGTAGGAAATGGACCTATTGATAACAACAGCTATGAGATTGTTAGGGTGATGAAATCAAATGTGTGACATTAACTACATGCTGACACCATCCTTTTCTTTCCAGAAGCAGTTCCTCTAACAATGAAAGATGTATCCCTTGCACCCTGAGGCATCACTGAAAAACCAATGGGTCTGGAGTGCAGAGATCTGGGTTCCTACATCTGCCATTTCCTAACTGAGTGACCCTGAGAGGTCACTGAACCACTTGGAGCTCGATTCCCCCATCTCTAAAATGGCGATAATAATCATCTGCCCACTCCTGGACAGGTAAGGATTAAATGAGATTCATGGAAACTTTAAAGGATTCCAGATACATGAAATATTATTATTATTACCAAGTATTTGTGTACTTATGAATGACCTTCTTGGAGAGATATTTCTGACACCACCTTTGAATTTCCAGTTCGACCACTTTCCTCATGTCACTCATAAACCTACAAAGAGTCTTTATGGCTTATTATGCCTCTCAAATTGTTTGGCTTCCAGCACACCTTCATGTGGCCCCACCCTCCTAGCTTTCTAATGCTATTTCCTTCTGCTACCCCAAATGTGCACACTGTCCCTCTCGTGGTCCACACTCACTCCCACTCCTGCGCTCTTGTTCATACTGTTGCTCCTGCCTAAAGCACCCATCCCTCATACCCTCTCTCTCTCTAAATGGGTACATCCTAAAACCCAACTCACTTCACCTCCTCCATGAAGCCCTCCTTGATTACTCCAGCAATAAGAATTCTCTCCTAGTCCTGAACTCCTAAACAAACTTTCAGTTGATATTATAAAACTTTACTAACATCTCTAATTATTTACTTTCTGCCAGTATTTTTCTTCTCAGCTAGATAATAAGCTTCTCGAGGGAAAAGATCATATTGTCTTTTATATCTTCCATTTCTAGCACTTCAGACTAGTTAATACAACACAGGGGAGGAGAATATGGCCTGGAGGTTTCTCAAACCACTTTGCAACTAAACTTTCATCTTCAATTCACATCCACAAACATTTGACAAGCACTTATTCTGCACTTGATGCCAAAGGCAACCAAGATGAGCAGGAGAGTCCCCCAGGTCTTACAGGCTTGAGAAGCAGACAACAGAGCATGGGAGACTGGGGCCCACGATGGCTGCAGCCCCAGCTTCTAACTCAGACTTTCCACTTACAATCATAGTGAAAACACAAAATTGCTTCTTCCCTTACTGTGATCGAACCATAAATTCAAAGATGTATGTACTTCACAAGTTATGAAATGAGAAAAATGTTAGAAATAACCTAAAAATCCCATATTGAGAATAATGCAGTAATAGAAAAATTTCATGCAGTCACTGAAAATGATCATTTTTGAACGATATTTAATAGGATAAAAAAATCAGTAACATAAAAGTGAAAAATAAATCTCAGCAAAACAACAACAAGCTATTCTTGACTGCAGGTTTACAATACACCAGGCCCTATATGGCAACACATCATAAAGCAACAGCAACAGGGGTAACTCAGGTGAGACCTTTAACATCCCCCATAATGTCTACCAGCATCCCCCAAATAAGACTAAGTAAAACAACATGTGTGGTTTCAAAACAAGATCTCTCCTCCTATGCAACTGCTTTCCCTCCGTCCTTGCTATCTAGAAAATCTGGAGTTGCCTCTTAACATACCATCATTTATTCTGCACAACAGTCCATAGAATGTTATTATTCCCATTTTATGGATGAGAAAACAGACTGGGGGCCCAGAGTCACAGACTAAAACATGGCCAAGCTGGGAATTAAACCCAAGTCTATTTCACTCCAGAGCTCATTACCTGGACCATACCACCAAGAGCATTTTCTGTCCCCTCCTTCTTAGGCCCAACCAAATTTAGCAGACTGTTAAAGCCCCATGTACATAAATAGACAAGGGCTGCACTCTTGTGAAATTTTACACAATTCAAGCTCTTGTTTTAACTCTCTTAAAAATCTTAGAACTAATTGTAGCATTTATCTTTTGAAAGTATTTTGGTCTCTCAGAGTCTCTTCTATTACATTCCTCCAAGCACTAATGATCAAGACATGTTTATACAGACAAGCTTTTCATTTGGATGTACCAGAAGCCTAGGTATACAGGTAACTTACATCATTAGAACACATCTCTCAGGTTGTGAATGGGCCAGATCCCAATGCTTGTAAGTGGATTATTCACAGCTCCACAACAACCCTACATGCTATGGAAGACCAGCCTACGAGAGCCACTTTAACTCTTGTACTGACCCATGAGTATTGTCCTAAGCATCATGTTTAGCCATGTTTCACAGGAGAGTCAGGTTCCCATTTAGAAGTCCAAGAACTTACTTCCTCCTGCTACAACCCTGGAGGTAGGATTCCATGCTTCTCCCCACACTGAGCCATGGAAACCGGGCCACCTCAATTCAGATGAGAAGGAAGGCCTGGGTATGGGCTGCAACAGGGTGGAGAGAGGGACCCTGAGGGTTCCGCATCGGTGTGGTCTGCCCCCTCCGCCTTTTGCTGCAGAGGAACCCAAGGCTCATACATCAGTCCCCTTTCCCTGCCATCACCCATGAGTCAGCCCACCTTTTCTTTCACTTCCTGGGCAGCTGTGGAACAGATTTCTGTCCCAGTTTCTCCATCACCCTGCTATGATTCCTCAAGCAAGCACATATTCCCTCCTGATGTTTTTCAGGCACTTTTTCTGCTGGTAACAAGTAGAAACACACAATAGAAATAACGAACAAGAGTTGCCTCCAAATTTCTAAAAGGTCACACTAAAACAGTGTAATGAAATAAAATTAACTTGGAACCAAAGAGCAAGTCCAAGTATGTGGTCCTCACTTTATTTTACTCACTAGGAGTAACTTCTTGTCTCTGAGCTCCAGTTTCCTGATCAGTAAAACCAGAATGCTGAACTACCTCATGGCTACTGCTCCTTAATCTTAAAGAGAGTCACAATGAAAGCTCTCCTGATTCTCACAATGTAAATGAGTCTGATGTTTTGGGCCCCTCTTTGCTTTACCAACAAATCATCGTTGTTCCAAAAAGCCTCATCCAAACCTTCTTCAACTCTTTCTATTCTAGATCAGGTGTTCCTGGGCCCCTCTCCCTGTCCTCCACCCCATCCCTTTCCCAACAGCACCACCACCAAAAAATACATATGTGAAAGAGAAAAAAAAAAAAAGTGATATTTAAGACACAAGACCATCCAAATAATGGTTAAGCCCAAGATTTAGACTGAGACATGGGTGTCAATCCAGTTTAGCAACTCATTAGCCTGTGATCCTAGGCAAGCCACTTAGTGTATGCTTCTGCTTCCTCATCTATAAAATGGGGATAACAATGCCTATTTCATAAGGTAGTTGTAAGGATAAATACATATTCTTAGCAACACATATCGTAGCATATCAAGAGTCTGGCACATGCACACATTACAACACCATTATAGTAATGGTGGTGGCAGTGATTACTGCTACAAATATTACTTCCCTGAAGAATGACACAGCCTGAGTGAAGTGAGACTCTTCCCCAGAAGATGGTCAACCTATGAAACTCATCCCCAGGGCCACTCGTGACAGGGAGAAGACAAGCTTCTATTTGTAGGGGGCTTGAGAGATGGGAATGGGGGGGGCTGCTGATGAAAAGGGGGAGGAGCCAGGCAGTCCTGTGCTTCTGTCCTTCCTCTCACCCCACATCTCACCACTCTCCGTTCTCAAGAAAGAAGGGCCATTACATCATGACATCTTATAGGCCAACCCAGGAAAAGCATCCCTGCAGCCACCTCACTACGAGGGATATAAGACCAGCATGTGAGAGACAGCAACGCCAGTAACTTCTAGAATTTAATTTGCTTAGGGAACACTCAGTCATCCATTTGAAGAGAAGCTGCATTCATGTTTAATTTAATTCCAGGAATCATTATGTTTTGCTGACTTGTTGACTTCTGGTAATACTGTGTTTCACATGTAAAATATTATCCCCTGCCTTCATCTTCTAACAGCAACAGATTCATAATCATATTTCCTGGAAATGGCATATTTCCCCAAGGACTGAACAAGAGCTCTCAATGTAAGGGTTCCACGCAAACAGCTCCATCCTGTTCTTTCACGGTGCAGAGATATCCTCCACAGAAGCAAGATTCAATATTTCAGGGAAAATATGAATTTTCTGGACACTGGACATATTATTTTCCAAACATTACTTGTGGAACCAGAGACCTGCACTTATATGAGGATGTGAATGTCAACTAAATGCATCTCTGAAAGTGAGTTAATGGCAAGTTCACCAAATAAAATCAAAGTAAATCCATCCCCCCCAAGAACAATATTATGACTTTTGATACATAAGAGGGAAACAAGCTGAATAATTTTATGAAATTATCCCCATTCAATTACTTCATTCACTCACTCAACTAACAATTATCAGATAATTAAAATGTGCCAAATACTGGAAAAAGACCAGGAGAAAAGATAACTCAATCTTTGTCTTTAAGATGTTCAATCAAATGGGAATGACAGACTAAAAACAGATAATTATATGCATAATGTGTCAGGGGCAACACCTAGTAGTAGGATCAAATTGGGATAGATGGGAGCATAGACTGGTTAAGAGGAGATAGAACAGAGACTCAGCTGACCCTCGATATCCATTGTACCAAATCATGTCATTAACAGCTTCCCAGTGCTTAAATATTATACCAGAATCTAATCAAAGATGCAGATTTCAAGTTGGCATTTATGTGGCTATCCAACGATCACAGGCATCCACAGCTCAAACCAGGGGAAGGCATATGCCAGGAGGAGGGACAGGAGAGGGAAAAGGAAGGAAGAAAAAATTAGTCAAAATCACAAGATTATAAGACACTGCTGAAACTCTCCAGGCTCTTATCAGAAAAAAAAAAAAAGTGGGAAAAATAAAAATGCACAAGAGGGCTGTCCTGTTAGCTCAGTCACTTAGAGTGTGGTGCTGATAATACCAAGGTCCAGGGTTCAATCCCCGTACCAGCCAGCCACCAGAAAAAAAAGAAAAATACATAAGACTTCCAGGGGGAAATGGAGAATTAAAAGAAATCAAAGCTATTAAAAGAATTTAAATCAAAACTTTTGTACAAAATGGCTCTTTCTTACCTTCTACATTATTTTATTACAACACATCTCAAATGCCTTAGAATTCTTCATTTTCTCTAATTTCTATTATTGTGTTTTCTGAGGATCACACATATCAAGAAATAATTCCAGTTTTGTTAAAATTAAACCCAGTCAAAATGAGATTGAAATTCATAGTGAATAATTTCCTTTTACTACTCTAAACCACTGGTGTATGCTATTTTTGCAGAACTCACATATTCACTTTGCCTATTTTTAAGGAAGCAACCTGAGAAGAAATTCTATTGCTTCTGAATTTCAAAAAAATGCTAGTGATTGGGAATCCTAACCCAATTATGTAAACACCTTTAAAGATGACCCTGAGCAAGTTGCTTAAATTCTCTGAGCTCCAGTTTCTACATCTTTAAAAAATGATGATTAAATCTGACCCAAATTCCTACCTCCCAGAACTGTTGAGGATTAAATGAGATGTTAATAGGAGCCCTCTATAAACTGTAAAAGGATATACAAATTTTATTTCCTTAAACTGAATAAATTTTGCAAGACTACTAAAATCTTTTTCTTGTATGAGCAGCAAACAATAATTAACCAAGATTTTCATAAAAAGCTTTCTAGGCAAAAATAATCTAGTCCAGTGGAGTTTACAGATTCCCAGGTCCAACCTGCCAGAGATTCTAATCAGAGTGGTCTCAGGGCCCATGAATTTGTATTTCCAAGTCCTCCCCAGGTGGTTCTAATAACTAGCTAGATTTGGGACCCACTACTCTACCTAAGCTAGAAAGCACCATCCCAGATCACTGACCCTTTCAGCACACACTAACTCAGATGGCTGGAGTTTGTGGCTGTGGGTCTAATCCATTCATGCAGCTTAACTGAGAGCACCCAGTTTGCATGAAACACAGAGGTAGGTGTTGGGACCCTGTAGTCTAGTGGGGAGATAGATACAAGATGACACACATAAGAGATGACAACAAGGTTCAGTAAGTGCCATGATGGAAGTGGATGCAGGCACTACAGGTGAAATCTGACCCAGACTCTAGGAGTCCTGAAGAACAGAGCTAGCCAGGTTTTTGCAGGAAAGAGAGAGTGAAAGAAAAAGGAGTGGTGAGCAGAAGACAAAGGAGGTACAGAGGCAGAAAAGCAAGTGAGGTATGTTCAAGGAGCTCCTGGAGAGCCGTTCAGCAGGAGGGAAGGTCAGAGAGGCAGACAGGTGCCAGACCGTGAAGGGTCTGGAGGGCTGCAGATTACCCGGACCTAGGGAAGGATTCTAAGCAGAAAACCGACATGCTCAGGTTCTCAGGTTTGTATTTTAGAAACTTCACTGACACAGAGAGGAGTATGGATGGTGTACAAAAAACAAACTTTTCCTCTGCTCTCACACCACAGCATTCAACACAGTAGACTTCTGTAACCAAATGTGTGTGGAGGGTGAGGAGGTCCCCCTACTCTAAGCAAGCAATATCTCAATTCAATTCTGACACTATCTACCTGGAGATAGTGTCAGATCCCACAGTTGAGGGCTCAGCCCAAAAAGACAGCCTCCTATTTCAGATGCCAATCAAACTAATAGGCCGTCATCTATACATCTGTCCAATCAGCTATAAATTGGTATTTCCACAACCCCTTCCTCAGGCTTGATTAATTTGCTAGGATGGTTCACAGAACTTGGGGAAACGCTTACTTATATTTACTGGTTTATTATAAAGGATATTACAAAGGATACTGATGAACAGCCGGATGGAAGAGATGCATGGGGCAAGGTATAGGGGAAGGGCTGAGAGCTTCGGTGGCTGCTCTGGTCATACCACCCTCCAGGAACCTCCACGTGTTCAGCTAACTGGAGCTCTCAGAACCCAGTCCTTTTGGGTTTTTAATGAAGGCTTCCTCATCTAGGCATGATTGATTAAATCACTGGCCACTGGTGAGCACCTTAACCTTCAGCCCCTTTCTCTTCCCAGGAGGTTGGGGATGAGGCTGAAAGTCAGAAACCTCTAATCCTGCCTTGGTCTTTCCAGAGACCAGCCCCCATCCTGAAGCTACTACCTAGGGGCAGCCAGCCACCAGTCAGCTCATTAGCATATGAAAGACACGCTAATCACTCCGGAGATTCCAAGGATTTTAGGAGTTGTATGCCACGAAAGGAGATGAAGACCATATATATATTTCACAAAATCACAGGTGGTGTTGGGGTGGGAGGAGAATGCAAACAGGTAGAGGGGACCCTGGAAACAGGGACTGTAGTTAGGAAGCCATTACAGTAACCCAGAGAAATAGTGAAACCTGATATAAAGATGGACATAGTTGAGACCACCAGATAGATTCCACAGAAATTAAATAGGGGTCTGCTAGTTTAAATGCTTACCTATAACCGAGATTCTCACTAACTTTGCAGATGACACATGATGGAAAGATATAGGAACTACATTTAGAGTGATCCTAACAGTGGCACAGCTAGTGTAATTTATTTTTCCTGAAAGGGGGATTTGTGATCTAATAAAATGCCTCACTAATGCTTTTTCTCAAGTGGCCTTATATGCCAGCTAAATAATGAGAGAAAATAAGAACAGTGTCTTTGTAGCCGTGAGCACAAAACCAGAGATTCCTACCAGAACATGGCCACTCATTCGTGCCTTTTCTTACACAACAGGCCTCTCTGAGACTTTCTTCCCCTAATTTGAATCATCTCCACATTTTTCTTACACATTACTAAATGCAGAAATGCTAAATTGACAAAGAGACTGAGCAGCCAGTGATACCAACTGATCATATTCACTACTTTCCCACATGTATATGTACAACAATAGCAAATCTATGCCGTAAATAACTTTCTACAAATGGAGCTATAGTTTTAGGTTTTATATTTACATATCATTTAAACATTCGAAAGTGTTTCCATCTATAACTTCATTTGATTGGCAAACTATCCAATTTCATCTAGAGGGCTGGATTATCTCCACTTCATGGATGAGGAAACTGGGAATACAAAACACTCATCTAAAGTTAAACTAGGTTTGTATCCCCAATGTCAAGTTTAATTTTTAGCCACTAAGAACAATTGCATTTTAAAAATTTTATTCTAATCAAAACATAATTGATTATACATATATTTGTGGGGTACAGAGCTGAATATCAATACCTGTGTATAATATGTAATGATCAAATCAGGATAACTAGTATATTCATCGTTACAGAAATGTGATCATTCTTTGTGACCCTTAACCAATTTCTTGATAACCCCCTCCCCCTCTCTTTCCCACCTCTAGTAACCACAGTTCTAGAACAACTACATTTTAGGCAAAAGTGACCTGTTAATAAATCCTTAGCTGGCTTGTAGAGATAATAACTTCTTTTTTTACTTCTGTTAACATTAGTAATACAGAAGAAAGTGCTTAAACAGAGTAGGTGATCATTTGATCTCCACTGGCGAAAATTTTTTTGGCACTACAAATATCGATGCTCTGCCAAACTGATAGTTAAATGGCATTCTGATGCAAGATACATGAAATATACTTAATAAGCCTGTTTAACTTTCTTACGGGCTTTTTGCTGTTTATATATTGCTCATAGAATCACAGAAGGTGACAGATGAGGAAACTGAGGACTGGGGTACCAGTATCACTGGCTTATGGCCAGGCACCTGTCTGATCCCTGCAAGAGGAATGCAGAGAAGAATCAGGAAGAGAGTTGGGAAAAGGAGCAGGAGCCCAGACTGGAAGTGTCCACCCCAGGCCAAGCTTGTCACCTTCTCTCTTTCCCCGGTCACACACTAGATAGTACTAATTTTCCAGGCTTACCATTTTCAAGAATGCTAGCTATTTCCTACGTGTGCGTCTCACCTTAACCACATTCTGGTTTTGACATTAATCTCTGTTAAGAATATAATACAATACAAAAAGGGACACTCACTTTACTCTTGACATTTATTAAGTTATTGATTGATCTGCTAATACAAATTTTTTTCTATACAATTTGTTATTCCTAAATAAGAAAATGAAAAAGTACGAATGTGAAAAACATAATATAGAAAGTTGGTTTTCTTAGGCACAGTTAAAAGCTTATACTGAAGTGAGTGACAGGACTGCCTCTAATTGCATAAATGTCAGCCACTACAAAGATGTCTTAAAATCTATTTATAGTCTTCAATGTTATATGGGATACACTATAATGCAATATACCTTTATTTATTTATTTTTTTTTTAAAAGATGACCGGTGAGGGGATCTTAACCCTTGGCTTGGTGTTGTCAGCACCACGCTCAGCCAGTGAGCTAACCGGCCATCCCTATATGGGATCCGAACCCGGGGCCTTGGTGTTATCAGCACCACACTCTCCCCAGTGAGCCACGGGCCGGGCCTGCAATATACCTTTAAATGTCTAGTGATGTAAGGCTCACTATCTATACTATGTAATCTTACATTACAAAAATCGGAAGACTTCTAATAGAAGAAACCACTATCCTTTCTCATTAGAAGAAATTATCTACCGTATGCTTGTACTTAAAATGCAATAATTCCATATTCAATAAAAAAAAGTAAGGGGGGGCTGAGCCCGTGGCGCACTCGGGAGAGTGCGGCGCTGGAAGAGCGGCGACGCTCCCGCCGCAGGTTGGGATCCTGTATGGGAATGGCCGGTACACTCACTGGCTGAGTGCCGGTCACGAAAAAGACAAAAAAAAAAAAAAAAAAAAAAGTAAGGGATATATACCAAAACCTTATCCTACCAAAGATGGAAAGTAATTAGTAAATCACTAGATTTATTTATTTTTTTGGCAACTCACCAGTCCAGGGATCTGAACCCTCTACTTTGGTATTATAACACCATTCTCTAACCAACTGAGCTAAAGGGCCAGCCCCCTAGTAAATCACTAGATTTAAATCATACACAAAAATATGACAAACTATAAAATAAAAGGCTTTGGCTGATAACTCACTGATAAAATCAATAGAATTTACAAAGTGTTTTTATTATGGTAAAATTTATATAAATTTACAGTTATGATATATGTACACACACACTTTTTTTTTTTACCACTCAGAAATATAGTGACCCAAATATCCAAAGGCAAACACACAAATGTTCCCAACAGCTGCACAAGTTACTGAACTAATTACAAATGTTTCTTTTCACACATCCCTGCAACTTAATTTAGAAAAAGGAAATTTATAATCTGCTTTATTTCAAGGTAGCTCATGTTCATTGTAAAAAAAAAGTTTTTGTTTAATTATATATATACATACACACAGAAAAAATAGAAAATGAAAATCCTCCCTAATCTCACCATAGATGACTGAATGAACAATGAACAATACTTCATGTAAGTTTGGCCTTAGATGTGGTCAACAGGCACGTTTTAAAACCTACTCTGCAAAATCCTACGTGCCGGGGCCATGAAGATCTGTTCACCAGACAAAGGCTTCCTGGCTGGACATTATCAGTTTTCAAAATAGCTGCTCATTCTCTCTTCCCTATAATAAACCTTAGATTCACATACAAACAAACGTGCACTAGCTACTGTAAAGAAGAGAGAAAAGGAAAAGGAACTGTGAAAGTGCATCAGTGGGGAAACCAACCACATATTTGGAATTCTATAGGAGTAAGTTAACAAGAAGAAAACAGGCACCTGGTAGAAAAGAATTTTAAGGAAATTATTGAGACATGATCCACTTCCTGTGAAAACAACACATGAAGTGGTGATTCATTCAATTAGTATCTTCTAAATATTGTGCAACTTTAAACGCTCCATGAGTTTAATGATATTCGACTGTGGCACAGAAGTCTATTTTTTAATTTTAAGTACTAAGCTGTTTAAATCACCCTGCCCTCAAAAGTAATAAAAACCAGCATGTACTCACTGTATTCACAACAGTACTCTTCAGTGTCACTAAGGCAAGATAATGCACTATGATTTACCTTCCCTAGTTTAGTTTGGCTTAAGCTGTAGCTTTCACTGTAATTCAAAGTTGTGGGGTGCTTAGTCCTGAAATGGAGAGCTATCCCCCAAGTAGAAACATTAGAATCAGTTCGCTGTTGACATATCAGAAGGAACACCAAGACCTTTATCAAACATTTCTAAAACTCTGTTACATTGCTTCAATTCTCAACTGTCTATAGTTAGAAAATATATACATATTAACTAGGCTTTTTAACACACATTTAAGATGTAAAGTCATTACAGGCATATTGCCAAAATAAACAATACAAATTAGAATACATACAAAAGAATAGTCTTTTCTCTTTAATAACATCCAAGTTTCCCTCCCCCTCAAATCGCTACTGTAAATGTTTAACTTATTTATAAGCCCAACTTTTGCAATGATTTTTAAACTATTAGCAATAAGTAATTATGTAAGTCCAAAAAATAAAAGTTTTAAAGTAAATGCAAGAGTTTCTAGTTGAATTCTAACATCGAAAAGATAATCACTCCAATTACATTTATGAACTAAAATGAAAGGATGCAGATTTTCATTAAAATGACTATTTCTTAAATTTACTTCTGTTTTTATAAAATTACAGAAGCAGATAAATATTTGCAATTTAGATTACATTTAGAACCCCATAACAGGAGAAAAAACTAAACAATAATTTGATCCGTATTATATCAGGGAGCCATGCCTGGCATAATAGGGATCAAATTATCGTTTCGATTTTTCGTTTTTAAGAAAAATGCCTTCACTGGGGCTGCTGAGTGCACCCTGTCCAAACCATCTCCACATCACAATATATTTATTGGCTTTCATGGCGACTGATTTGGTAGCACTGAGGGCTCCTCAAGACATACTTCTAAGCCTCTCATCTCTGAACCTCCAGAACCCAGTATATATCTGCCTCACAGTAATTACAACCAAACTCAACTCAATGAAGGCTCCAAAATCAAATAGAACTCCCAAAACTCCCTGGAGTAGAAAAGCTTTGGAAAGAATTCCTGGATGATAAGAGGGTTTAAAGTCCCTACACCCAGCAAGTAAAACCCAAATAGAATAATGCCCAGTGTCCAAATGACCAACATAATAGAATATCTTTATCTTGAAGTTCTGTGAGAGGTAGAGGGATGCTATGCCTTAAAATGACACATTTTTATAAGCCCAAGCTTGTTTTCTTTAAAGTTTCTACTCAGGAATGACTTGAAATACTAGAGATTTTAGAGATCTGCTATACTGTTTTGAAAAACAAAATTGTAAAATGAAACAAGAAACACCAAGTTTCTTGAAAGAAAGAGAAGAAAGGTAGGAAAAGAGAAAGAAAGGGAGAGGAGTAAGAGAGAAAATGAACCATTATAAATGTTCTTATTTTAGCTGAAAATTGTTATTTATAAAAGATGCCATACATGTCAGGGCATATTCTCTATCCAGCCTAAATGAAGTTAGGTACATTAAGTTCTATCTGCTAAAATGAAATACCCATTTTTAGTCATCTCAGAATTCAATTAAAAATAATTACTAGATTTTTACTGGCTGATTCCACCTCACTGCTAATGAAGTATTCTGACAACAATAACACAAGCTGCCAAGGCAGGATAATCTCAGAGTATTAGCAATCATTTCTCCCTGTAAAGATGACACACGGAAGTACCATCTTCAAGCCCAACTTCCTGAACCATCTAGGTGCTACCAGTCAAGTGTCTGAAAGCACTCTGGGAACCAAGCATTATGCTACTAATTCAAGGAAGGCTTAAGACACCATTCTTACCTCCACAGAAACACAGAACTTGAGAGATGGGACACATCTTGGAAATGGCTGGCCCTGACCCTTTGGGTTTCAAATGAAGTCACCAGGACCCAGAGAGGTGACATGACCCACCGAATATATCAGTGGCAATGCTAAGATTTCATCCCAAATTCTGCTTCTGGTCCAATCTTTGCTACACCCAGACTCAGAGTGTTTTTAAAACCTTCTTTCTGTACACAGTCTACTACTTAACTACAATAAATAGTACAAACCATAAGCAATCATGTCCAACTCACACTAAAAAAGACTGCTTTTAAATTCCTTTAAATCCAGACTACTACTTCTAATTTCTGCTGCTGCTTAACAGCACAAAGGTGCAAAACATCTGATAAAGTTTCTTGCCATGAATGTGAAAAAAAATTCTTACTCTTTTCAATACAAAAAAAAGAAAAATCATTGTGATAAACCAGTATCCAAATTACAATTAGCATTCCTATCAAGATGAGATTTTCCTTAAACTGTTCACGGTAAAGTTGAATTTTCCCTAGCTCAGCCCTATTTTTGTGAGACAAGTAAGCCAAGTGAGAAGTTAATTTGGGACTTTCTGTAGATATGAAGAAGATAACCTAGAGTGCTCCTTTCTACTGTTAAACAACCTAAGTTATCTATTGGTGAAATCTTTAACACCTTCTTACGTAAGATTTTAAAGCATTTTTATAAGAAGGCTAAAAACCCAAGGACAGAGACCTTTGTCTCATAGTAAACAAATTTCTGTCTAAATTGGAACCCTTTGAACTAAAACATCAAAGATTCCTTGACACTGTTTTATTGTCAATAAGCAAGCTGATGGTCTGATGGTCAAATGGTAGAAGAAAACTATCCACAAGTATTTTATATAACAATTTAGTATGACAAGAAACATACAACTTAAGAGAAATACTTCTATTTTACTCCCCTCTAAGAATCCATCAGTTAAAACTCTATTAAAGCATGGGTGATAGGTTCTGCACATTGTCCTTTGCCTCCAAAAATAGGGAGTGACCAGCAGGAAACCTGCTAAACCTTACAGGCTGTAATAACTGGTATAAAAGCAACTTCCAGAAATCTATCCCTGAGAACTTTTGACAAGTTGCAAAGTTGATAAATCCATGAAAGGCAACACTTAAGAGTTAGATGAGCTGCTTCTTATACATAAAGGTGGAAGTCTGATAATAAAAGGGAGAGAGATTACACTGTCCCATAGAATGACAAACACAGACCTTAATTCCCCCACCACTCTACCCCACCCAAATTTCACCTCCACCAAACTTTATTTACAGTCAGTGAAATCACTGCCTAAAGAAATCATCACCCTTCATAGAAATGCCCAAAGACCTCCCATTTGTAAAGGATATTGATTCTGTGGAGATACAGAGAGATTATTACATTCATTCAGCTCAAAATTAAAGCCAGACCTCCCCATCCCTAGGTTTGTGCTGTTTTACCCTCACACAAACGATTAAAAAAAAAAAGGCTTTGTTTTTACCCTCAGCTCTGCCCCTTTTTAAAAAGAAATATGAGGGAGTCATGCTCTTAAGAGTTGTGTCAGACAGATTAAAGGCCCCAATAACCTCAGGTTGTCAAAATCTAAGGATAATAAGATTTTATTTCCACTTATTTTTTTAAGACAGAACATCAAGGCAGGAATAGCCAGGTCTGCTTGGGCTGGTGACAGAATGTAGAAGACTGATAAAGATGTGAGGAGAACGCCTCTATATCTACTTACATTTTGTCTACTCTTGGAGGGCAATGATTTTCCAGTTAAAGAGGAGAGAAGGAACATCTCTAAGTGGGAAAGTCAATTGTAAGAGAGCATCAAGCTGCTCTGAATAAGTTCCAGGCTAGTGGGCATGCCAGGATAGGAAAGAATCCAGGGAGATTTCCTAACCATAATCCATCAGGAACTGTGGAGCATGATGGAGAGAATTTTCAAAAAGATGGAGTCTGCAAATTATAGACAGGTGTTTTACATTGATCCTGCACAAGATCCTAAAGCAGATTATTAAAGGCTAGTGCATAAGCACCTCGAAGAGGAAGCAGTGGCTACTTGAAGCCAGTGTGGGTTCCCCAAGAATATGTCACCTGAGAATAACCCCATTTCATTATGTGGGGATGAGTTACTAGACTGCTAAATACAGAGTTAGATATAGTATATATCCATAGGACAGATGGAGGATTAAGAATCGGATGCTGGTACAAATAAGTAGTAATTAGCTGACCATCTCTACCTGAAACTGATAAACATCAATCTGAAGTGAAATTTATATAAACACACCAAATCGCTCTGCCCTACACCTCAGCCCAGATAATAATTTTATTATTTCCTTAAGGCATTAAACAAATGTGTATCAAACCTGTGGATAACTTGAAACTAAAAGGGTTAGTGAATATGATAAATTTATAAACAATCTAAAAGACTTCGAAAGGCTAGAACCAATGGTCAAATACAGGAAAACAGATTTAAGAGAGATAAATACTAAATTCTATTCATGGGACTGAAAAACCAATTGCACAAGTCCATGAATGAGGAGCTACGGCTCAGCAGAGCAGCAACTTGTGTGAAAAGAAACTTTGTAATTTTGAGATGACTGTGAACATGGAGAATCAAGAGCACTGTTTAGAAGTACCGTAATTGTTAAGGCATTGTTTACTGAGGTATTATTCTATCTTAGTTCTGTGCTAAGCACACAGACTATCCTGTTTGAGTCCTTATAACAACATTATGAGAGAAATAGATTAAAACTGAGGCTAAAAATTTAGGTGACTTGTCCAGGGAAGTGGCAAAGCTGTGAGTCTCCCCAAGCCTATCTGATCTGCAGCTGCTAATATTACCCATGAGGTTTCACTCCTCTCCTAGAAGAAAGGGGGTCTCCGTGAGGGTGGTGATGGTTCTACTGTGCTCTACACTGTCAGACGGCATCTGGAAGAACTACACTTGAAGAAGAATATAGCAAATTGGAGTATGTTCAATATTCAGGGTGGTAAGAGGATTCAAAATAATGTTACTTAACAAGGGCTAAAGAAACCAATTTTTCTTTTCTAACCTCAACAAAAGAAGGCTTGACGGTAGAGATAGTACTTAATTTTCAAAAATGTAAGGGCTATCATATTAAGAGAAATTGTTCAGAATGGCCTCCAAGCAGCAGAACTATGATGAATTTAGTATAAGGGAGAATTGTTTTCAAAAGCCTAAGCTTTACAAAGATAGGCTGTAGTATCTTTATGGTTATGAGTTCCTCATCACTTAAAGTATTCAAGAACAGACTGGTCAACCATTTGGAGGTATGCTATAGAGAGGAAACATGCAGCTGATAGAGACTAAAAAAAAAACCTTTCAGATTTTTCAATTCAAAGACTCAGATTCTATTTAAGAATTTCATTCATTTCCCCATATAGAATGATACAGTTTCCTCAGAGAGGTACGTGGAATTTCCCATTTACATCTGGGAAGGACTAGCCATCTACTTCCTAAGCAACCTTTACCTTCCTTCCACTGTATCCAAGTATTTTTCAATGCAATCCACACCTGACCCACAGGAAAACAGCATCACTAGTCCTTGCAGTGATGCTATAAACTAGAAGGACTTGAGATGACAGTTAAGTAAAATATCAAAGTTAACCAACCAACATACTTATATTCTGTTTTGAGCACCCTACAAAGTAGCCTAAATCAGGGTCCCTGCCATTAACGGACTTACAGTCAGGTTGGAAAGCTGAGACACACTCAGGAACCCAAGGGCAGGTGGCAAGTGATAAATGAGAGGTACCAGCAATAGGGTGATAGGAGTTCAGAAGGAAAGCAGCTCGGTTGCTGCTAAGTAAGTCAAAGGTTTCAGAGTGGTTTGAGCTGGGCTTTGAGGACTGCAATAGATTTTAGCTTGGGAGAAAAAGGGGCCTACCCTGAACAAAGTCAAAGAAGTTAGAAATATACAGCATATTCTATAGGCGGTTACTATTCCTGGCTAATGGAAGTGGAGGGTTTACAAGGGGTGACAGCAAGGGACAAATGACACACAATACCATAAAAGGAACACCATGAGAAATTGCTGGTGTTACCCTTTCCTTGGACGCTATGGGATGCAGAATGCCAGAAACACCTAAAGGTTAGGAAAGTAGTTATCAAACCCAGCTGTGTATCGGAATCACCTTTTTAAAAAGATGATGCCGGATCCACCTGAGACAGTCTGAACCCAGGTGGTTCCAATGAACCACCAGGCTTGAAATCCTGGGTTAGGAACTCAAAATAAATAACCCATAGTTTCATTAATCACTGAGCACCCCTTATCTTTTGAAACTCTAATACTTGGCCATAGAGCAATCCAGGAGGCTGGTGGAACAAGGAAAGGAGGACAACTGTTGACAAAGAACCAAGTGACAATGCATAGACAATAAACAAGGGTCATTAGGGGAGGAAAGACAGAAGTTTGCCCCAGAGTGACTTTGCCTAAACCATCTAGCCCAATGAAAACTTCTTGAGCTTCACCATATTTAGAAGTCCTCAATGAGACCTCCTGTGCCCCGTGGAAATTTTTATCATGAAATTACAAAACAATCAGTCCACTTATTTCTTGTCTTTCCAGAGCTACCCCACCCCTCTTCCACATGGGGGCTCCTCAGAAGAAAAGGACCAAGGTAGCCCTATGACCTACACACGTGGGATCTGGACTTTCATGTCTGAAATCTCTCTGGACTAAGTCCAAGAAGATAACTCCAAGTCATTTCAACCTGGTGACTGGTAATCAAGGAGAGATAAGGTAATAGCAGTAATAGCTCGTCATGCCTTCAAATGCTTACAACTGCCTGATGCAAGCATAATACTGACCCCATGGACAGTACATTTCTGACAGTGTTCACCAAGACAGGAAAGGCTGAATTGACAAATGCCCTCCTCACTTTCAGATTTCATGACTGTATAGAATGTTAAAACTGGGATGTTCTTAGAGATCACCAAGTCTAATCCTTTCCATTTTACTGGATGAGGAAATTGAGACCAGAGAGGGTTCCTTCTACCCCATAGTCACACAGCTGGGGCATCACATTTCCTGCCTCAAACTCTCAGCCTGGGGTGATTTCCTCCTAGATCACAGTGACATCTCATCGCATTCTGAAACCTGCAAAACCTGCTAAAGCTAACACTGTTTTTAAATGGTTATATTCCATTTGCTATAAATATAACCTCCAACATTTTCTGGCACTTACTGTCTCCCAGGCACTACAACAAGTGCTCTCCGTAAATTAAATCAGTAAATCCTCACAACAATTTGTGAAGATTACTGTAATTATTCCCATTTTACAAATGGAAAACCTGAGTTACAGAGAGGTCACACAGCCAGGACAAAGCTAGCACTATCTAACCCAGACAGTCTGGCTCCAAAGTCCACACTCTAAACCACTTTGTTTGAGTTTATGAAATATAATTTCTTTAAATTATAAAATGATGGGAGAAAAGGAATAAGTCTTTAGCACAAAGTGCATGGTCACCAGTTCAAAAATGAATTTAAGAGCTAATCCATAAATTCTGTTAATATATGTAATATATCTCTTGATCATCTACTATGGGTCTTCAAAAAGTTCATGAAAAAAATGCATATTATGAAAAAAAAACTATGCATGGAATTTCAAAACATTTTGCACCAAAATAAACTCGTACTAACTTGTTATAACATATCTGAACAGGATCTAGTTGAAGACACGAAAAAGATAAGACATCAGTTTGAAAAGAGACCCTATCAGAGCAACATGAATTTTGCTAAAATTGAAGCAAGAACATACATCAAATTGATGGTGAACCTTGAGTGGAAGAACGGTGAAATCATTGATGCTTTATAAAAAAAACCAGAAAAGCTTCACCAGAAAGTCCTCCTCCACCACAACAATGCTACTGCTCCTTCCTCTCATCAAACAAGGGCAATTTTGCAAGTTTCAATGGAAAATCATTAGGCATCCACTTCACAGTCCTGATTTGGCTCCTTCTGACTTCTTTTTGTTTCCTAATCATTTTTTGGTTTTTGTTTTTGTTTTTCTCTTTTTGGCAGCTGGCCAGTACAGGGATCTGAACCCCTGACCTTCATGTTATAAGGCTGCACTCTAACCAACCGAGCTAACCAGCCAGCCCTTTTGTTTCATAATCTTAAAAAATCTTTAAAGGGCACCCATTTTTCTTCAGTTAATTATGTAAAAAAGACTGCATTGCCATGTTTAAATTTCCAGATCTTTAAAAAATTCCCTCAGATCTTTAGGAATGGACTGAATGGCTGGTATTATTGCTTACAAAAGTGTCTTGAACTTGATGGAGCTTATGTTAAAAATAAAGTTTATATTTTTTTATTTTTATCTTTTAATTTCATTTTCCACAAACTTTTTGAAGTTCCCTCATATTTACTGAGGAATTTAAGTTAATGTCAATGTGCATATTTGAAGGAAATATATAAAGCATATAAACATTTTAAAAATATATTTTTAATAAGGCAAAATTACCATGTGCACAGAAATCAAGCTAAGCCTGCCACCTGAAATAGGCAGGATGTTATCTGCATGCAGGTTTTGGAAGAGTCTGTTCTGGACCAGCTACTATGGAAAGCAAAGGTACTGTTACTGATCTCTGCCTGTGCTGATCTTTGCTTATACATTTTCTTCTGTTCTTAACGGAACATCACTTTTATGTTAACTTTCTATAGAAATCAAACTACAAATTATTAATAACTGAGAAAGAGATTAAACTAAAACAAGAAAAAACACCTTTGAAAATTAATAAAAATACATTTTTGATTAAAGTGTTCAAAACCAACCTCACTGGAACAAATGCCTGATATTCAATTATACTACTTTTTTACTTTCCCTCTTATTAAAAATGATGTCAAATCTCATTATCTTAGTTATCCAGAAGAAACAGACCAGGAGCAGTAATGGTACAAATAAGCAAATTACAATTGTGCCTAAGATCAAATTTCAAGGGAAAAATTGAAGTCAATTAAGAAGATGCACTATCATATAAAAAAGTTACATGACTTATTTTACCAACCAAGTGTCTTAATGTAGAGTGTGCAAAAGTCCACTCTGAAAATGCAACAGATCCTAAAAACCCTAAAGCCAGACAAGTGTCGCCTTAGACATGAAATCCACAGTCCAGAGAATTAAAGCAAAGAACAGTACCAGGTTCATACTGGCCCTCAATAGATATTTGTTGAATGAATGTTAATGAAGAAAATGTTAACAGACAGAAAGGTGCATTATAGAGACTGTCAAAATGGCAAAACAGCAGAGTGGCATTGCTTTGAGCTTTTGAGAATTTTGAGAATTTCTTAATACCATGATAATAACAAAAGAACTAAGAATCATGGAGACTAGACAAAATGAAAGAGTACCATCCAATCAGGGCAAAATGCTGTATGATACAGGACCTGACCTACACTTCCAAAGCAAGAAAAATATCTCTAAGTCCAGCTTTGCCTAAGTAAGAGATCTGGACTCAAGTCCTACAGGGTGGCTTAATATTTATAGTAAAACTCTAACCTGGGAAAATTCCCTTAATTTGGTGCATTTCAAATGTAACATTGTTTTTAATTTAGCACCCTCAGTAGGTGTTGCCCAGTTTGACCCACTTCTTCATAATAAATCTCATTTAAGGTAATATATCATATAGCTACTCTGCTCCACTAAAAGCAACATAAATACAAATGCAATTAGACAAAACCTACATAAACCAGATCTGTCATATCTGATCAGTAAATTAAGGCATAATAAAATTATAGTCAACCTGGGAGTTTGAGAGTAATTTAGTCTCTGTTTGGTACAATCCTGGCCATCCCCCAGTAGTAAAGAGTTTTCCAACATTTATATCATAAATCTTTCTTCTTGGGAGTCAGCACTTCGTTATAAATTCTGGCAGGACTTGAAGTTAGAAGTGAGTACCAAATACAGTGGTGACCAATTTGGTACAGAATGCTTAACATAAAAGTAATAGTATATTCTGCTATTTGTTTTAATACCTACTTAGAACACAATTCCTTTTCTCACATGGCATACCAAAAGAGGTCATGTATCAGAACTCACCTGAAATTCCTGCCCAATTTAAGTCTTAGCCAGGAGTAGTTTCTCATAAGAACACAATAAGAAAATATTCCGAACTCTTCTGCAGTACTCACATGATTTAAAAAAGAAAAGAAAAAGGTGTGAAACCCAAGTGGGGCCCCTGATGAAATTTTGTAGAACCTTAGTTACCAACTACTATTTTCTTCTTTACCTTTAAGTGTTTTTAAACAGCTTAAAGGACAGACGGGTACTTCAGAGGAAAGTCTAATGACACACCTGTTACATAACCTGTTCTTGGTTGGCCAGATTATATGGTTTTGATAAGAAAGAAAACAGTCAAATCAGGACAAACACTGATTCTCTGTTCTCCATTCTCCCATCAGCAAGGACACTCATCTGAGTCACACACTCAATAGCTAGCTCTGTGCCTCAGTTTCCCTAACCACTAAATATAAGATCTGATGCTATCCACATTCCTATTTGATCAAAGTTAACGAGCACAATAATCACATATAAAGTCCACATCAGAACATTACAGTGAAATACTATGTCGTATTAAACATTCCAAAGGCTTTTGCAGAATTCATCTCTTTTCCTCCAAATACCTCTAAGGGGTTCGCTTGGCCATTCGTTAACCAAGACTAGGCAAATACCTATGAGAACGTGTATACAAAAACCCAGGACAGATATATAGAAACCTTCCCAAGTGAAGTTATGACTGCTCCTGGATTGTCATGAGCAAAGTGGATTCCACAGAACCTAACAAGGACAGGTCTTCGATTTGCTTTTGCTGTAAAAACAGGATTTCGTTTACTCTAATTGCTTCAGGGCCTAGGAACATAAGATAACAACGCTTCAGAAAACCAGGGGTTCCATGGGAACCCAAATGATCAGTTCTTTATAAATGGCTTATTTTTTTTCCTATTATTTGCCCAGTTGGCGTGGATCCGGTGGTAAACCTCCATAACTCCGGGTCTACGGAGATTTGTCAAGACCCAGGCAGAGGTCAAGGAGAGAGAAGCTGCGCAAACACAGATGTTGCCGCCTTTCCTAGACCTACCCATCTGTAAGCACTAGGGGGGACGCTTTGGGTTCCTAGAGATGGATTCTCTCTTGAAAATCTAACTGGTGTCTAGGAAACCAGAGCTGGGTTTCCAGAGTGGCCCGAGCACCCAGCTTCCACACAGCCCTCGACAGGAGAGGACGCGCTCTCGGCCAAGCATAATAGGCCTGTCATTTTGACCCTTGGGAAACTTGAAGCACGGGAAGGTGAGGGTACCACCACCCACATTCCAGGTATTTCAGGGAAAGCAAATCCATAAAATAAAAGCTGTGCCATAGAATTCTGACCGCCCCTCCCAATCAATACAACTATACAGATGCCTCTATAATAAGCACAGCAAATGTCACCACACGAAATAAATGTTAGTGCCTGTGTCCTGAGCTTGCGCTTAGTCTGCACTCTGTGGTCCTGGCCCCGCCAAGGACCTCAACCCCGGAGCAGAGGCACTGATGGAAAGGGTGGACCCCAGCTTTCTAGTCTCTCCCTTCTCCACCGCAGGAGTGCCATTTATTTCCCCGGCTCCTGAAAGGTCACTGGCTGGGCTTCCACCATCCCATCCCCGTCCCCAGAGAGCAGCCGGCGGGGGCGAGAAGGGTGGCCTCCCTCTTCTCGGTGCGCTCCCGGCCGCGCTGCCCCAGTGACCCCGCGCTCCGCAGCTGCCGCCGCCGCCGCCGCCCCGGGCTCTGCAGCGCTTGCACTTGTTGCCGTCCCCGAGGGGCCGGGAGGCGGCGCCCAGCCCTCGCGCCGCCCAGTCCGCAGCAGCACCCCCTTCTCCAGGTCCGCTGACCCCCGCGTCCCCGTGGACCCTGGAGAAAGTAGCCCCGCGGTTGCAAACTCACATGGACAAACTTTTCCACCCAGGGCTGCCGGGAGACGCGGAGGATGGAGCCCCAAAGAGCATTTACCTGAAGCTGTGGCCCCGCAACCTCCGGAGCCCAGGCGAGGCGCTGCCCCCCGCGCCCTGCCCGAGGGCGCCCCCGGCCCGCCGCCGCCCGCAGCCGGGAAGGATCTCCCCGGAGCTGCCAACGCCCGGCGGCCGCGGTGCGGCTGCGGCCAGGGCGGAGGGGGCGGAGCCGCGGCCGCGCTCCCGGGCCGGGCTGGCTGCGCCCGCCGCTGGTGCCGCCCCGGCTCCCCCCGCGTCTCCGCTGCCACTGGATCCCCGGCCTGCCCACCTCCCGGGCGGCTCGCTGCGGCCGCATCACATGGTGGGGCCCGCCCGCGCGCCCCACCCCACCTCGGCTCCAGGAGGAAACCTGAGGCTGCCCCGACTGCGCTGTCTCCGCCAGCCCCCTCCCGCCGCGGGGCGGAGGCCGGTCGCCTCGGCTGCACTCCCCGGCGTGGAGCTCCGGGACTCGCGGGGGCCGGCCGGACCTGCGGGCCCACAGGAGGGCCAGGTTGCGCCCTGGTGGCGCCCTCGCGCCCCTGGCCCCCACGCCTTGGTGCCGCCCGAGGCAGGAGCTGGCCTGCCCGCTGGTGAGAGGAGTTGTGCCAGGCCGGAGGGAGGCTCGGGCTGTCCTCAGCCAAAAGCCACTACTCCCGTGACATAATACGGCCCCCGTCTATTACAATAGGAAGTATTATTTAAAAACCAGCAGACGCCCTCTTGTTTCATGAGGCTCATGTTCTCCTGGCCCAGAGCTTTACACGCTGCTATTCCCTTCGCGTTTATGCATGCAAGTGGCAAATAGTCGTTCTAATTCATAAGCTGTCATGGAAACCATAACCGCTTTTGCGATGAACAGTGTCAAGAGGACTCCCTTATTCTCCAACACGCTTATTCAACTTAGAACTAATCACAACCCCAAGTGTAGAAGTCTCTCCATCAGCCAGGCCTTCATAAATCAGACTTAAGACAATTATTGCAGCTTTAAAGGTAAAATTCCGGATTTGACTTTTCTGTAATTGCTTTGATTCTTTGTTTTTCCTGTGAAGACTGGCCGCTGACAGAACCAGGACAGGGGTGTGGCCCGAGGAAGCTGACCACCAAGGCACCAAGCCAGAAAGGAGCACTCCTGCCCAGCTGCCACCACCCCCTCTCCTGGGCCTTGGCCATTTCTGCTTCCCTTCCCGCCCCCTCCTTCTCCAGTCCACCTTGCTGATACAGAGACTGAGGTTAGAAAAGACCATACTGTTCCAAGGCAAATGTTGCCACCTGGCCTTGATAAAGGGACCTGACCTCCTGACCCGGGCTGTCGTCCCAGCTGATTCTACCCCCCAAGGCTGTGAACCCAAGGCCTGGTCTCAAGGACTGCCATGAAGAAAAATAAATTCCTGCCCATCGACAGGACTTAAAGGTACCCAAGATAAAAAATATAAGCAACGATATTCTTTTCAAAAATAAAAAAGATTTCCAATTCAAAAATGTCTACTGGAGATGAACTGAAACAAAAACGGTTTCCAAACTCTGGTGAGCAAAAACGTGGATGTGTTTGAGGCCTTTCATTCTCCTTTTTCACGTCACTAGTGTTGAATCTTTGTGTATTTTCTTTCTTTTCTTTTCATTTTTAAATTAATTCTGTCATGTATGGAGGTAGAAAACAGCAAGAAAATGTGTGAAGAGGAACAGTATTATCAGAAGTTACCCCCAAACCCTTCCCCACTAAAAAGAAACAAACCAGCGACACTAACAATTGTGAAACTCTCACCAGCCGAGGACATATAATCATGCTAGCTGCAGTTTTCTTGCCTTCTCTCAAGCACGGAGCTTGATCAATATTTAAATAAGTACTTGGCTTTCAACTCCAGGTTCAAATATTAAGAAAAGTGTGCTCCGGCAACGTTAAAAGAAGCCCATGAATATCTGAGGCAGGAAGCTATCAGTCATGTAAATAACCCCTTGCCTCTTTTTGATTTCACTGCTCCAATATAGGTCACCCAGGACATTGATAGCACTAAGCTTGGCTGGGACAGCGTTTGTTTAGAATTCAGACAAAGACTACGTATTTTCAATCCACAGACAAAGGACATTCAGCCAACAAGAAACCAAGTGGGCAATTCAGTTGGGAAAATTCTAACTTCCTAGTGAGTATTATGCCAGTTTCCCAGCTCAGCTCTGTCTTTTTTAGAGATTCAATCTCCATTCATCCTTACAGACTTCACTCTAGACAGAACTCGTCCGTGAATCCTTTCGTCATTGTCCTGGTTTCTGCCATCCTCTGAACTTTGAGAAAGCATAATGGCCTTGCCACACAGCATAGCACCTGATTATATTCAGTCATATGTTGGACTATTACAGGTTCTTACCCTCTCTTCAACTTGCCATTTCAAGGACAAAGACTGTTCCTTATCCCTGTCATCAACACAGTCCTAACACAGGGCACCTCTGGAGTATTTACTATTCATTTTTTAATTGAACTATCATATCAGTTATGCAGGAGGAAAAAATGTATGTCACAATTTTCAAATTTTAATAATATTATAACTAGTTTAAATTTTATTATCTATTTAATTCTTTCCTGCCCTTTATTTCCTTTGCCAATAATTCTCAAAAATTGAATAATTGTAAATCTGATATCTGGCCATATGAATTAAGAAATTACCAATGTTTCTTAAATGAAACAATACTAGAAGATGGTAGATTCTGAGGGGGATGGGACAAGTTTGGGAATTAGAAATAGGATGACCTTGGGAAGATTCAACCTTTCTAAGCCTCCATTTCCTCATCTATAAAATGGGCATAAGAATAGTATCCACTATCATTGGGAGGATTAGGCGACTGAAGGTGATTACAGGGCACATAATAAGGATGCAGGAAATGGTGGCAGTTAACACTTCAGAGCTTTGAGATAATGAATAGATAATGAATGTCAGACTCTGAGGAAAGAAACTAGATCTGGATTATACAGTTGGTTGTTCAGCCTAAGAAGGTTGGGGAACACAGAGAAAAGAGGCCAACATGATCAAAACCAGGAGACAGAGCTCATGGGAAAATGCTCACTCACAGTAATTGTCATTCTGGCTACACATCGGTATCACCTCGGAAGCTTTAAAAAAAAAAACTTGATTCCCAGAACCCCAAACCACACCAATTATTTCAGAATATTTAGGGGATGGGGCCCAGGCATAGGTATGGTTTTAAAGCTACCCAGGTGATTCCAATGCTTGGCCAAAGTTGGGAACAGCTGGACTAAAGGAACTGAATTTATTGCCACTGGAGCGGGGTGAGAGTCAACCCTCATTTATGTGAGGTTAAGGGAATCAGCTCTTCCATTTCTACTAATGTTGAAGACTCCAGTTTAAATTGCAGCAAGCAGTGCTTCAGTGTAACATGCGTGTGAATTTCCTAGGGATCTTGTCAAAATGCAAATTCTGATTCAGTATCAAATGCAGCCTGACACTCCACATTTCTGAGAAGCTCCAGGTGGTGCTGGTGCTGCTGGTCTGTGGATCACACTTGGAAAAGTAAAATAATAGAAAGATTCAAAACAGACATTAGAAGGAAAAAAAAAATATTCACATTTATTACAAGAGAAGTCTTAATATCTCTGTATATTTTTAATCAATTAGGGTGGTGCAACTAGTCACTGATAATACATGTGAGAAATAATGGGTATGCAATAGTCATGTGGGCTGTAATTATATTTAAGACTTCTGTTGACATGACAGATGGTGAGAATGAAGCTCCAGTGTTCTGTATGTGATGTCATTTGGAAGCTGCAAAATGCATGTATAGCTTTGGGCAGCTATTACTCACTAAAGAGGATCAAGATCCTGTTTTTCTTTTACAAATGGCAGGCAGAGGAAGGGGAAAGGCAGGAAAATCTATAAATAAAATTGGTATGAATCAGTTTCCCTCTCCCCCAAAAAACTATATACAAATATTTTAACTAAGCTTTTAAAATTTCATTTAAATATATTTGATTGCTCATAACATATAGCCCAAGAATTAAGTTCAGAATCTTGCCCCTAAAGGATCCAAGAATTTTTTAATAGCCTAAGTTAAACATCCTGCAATTTCTGAATCCAACTCAAAAGACCTAGATAGTCAATGCTAAGTGCAGTGCAAGGGAACTGTTTTGTTGTGGTGGTGGTTTTCCATTCTGAAAAGACCCCATTCTCATTCTCTCCTGAAGCTGGATGTTTGGGCGGAAGTTTTTCTTTAGCACTCTAAGGAGTTAGGCAGGGCAGGTAATCTTAGAAAACTCCACTACTCCAACTCAGCTGCAGAAACCTAACAATCCTCCCTAATGTACAGAGGAAAATTGAAAGACTTAAAAAAAAACAGGGAGGGTTTTACAATAATACATCTTTAATTCTTCTTGTTTTTAAAAAATAAAGTGTTCTACACAGAGCCCTGCTATAAAAGGCATTTAATTTTCTTCTGTCAAGGAAAATATCTTTAAATTTCCACACTCTGACATTATTTTATAGTGCAAATAATTAGTTGTTTTTTTGAAAAATAATTTTAGCCATGTGAGACAGAGGTGCATGGGAAGCAGCCAGGAGACAAAGGACAGACAAACTCAGGGAGCTTACATGGCCTTCGCCTCCTCTCTCTGTACCAGGGGTCACACAGGTTTTTCCGGTAAAGGCCCACACAGTAAATATTTTAGGCTTTGTGGGCTATATGGTCTCAGTCACAATCACTCAACTCTGCCATTGTAGTACAAGCACAGCAATAGACAATATGGAAATAAACGAGCTTGTTTGTCTTACAAAAAATTCTGTTGACAAGAATAGGAGATGAACTGGAATTGACCTATGGGCCACTGGAATAACCTGGGGAACTTAAAAAACCACTGATGCCTGGACACTCCCTCAAAGATGTACAAGTCATGTGGAAAGCCACAACATGAGAAGAAGACTTTAAAATTAAGCTTTAGAACTAAGCTATAGAAAAAAAGAACACAGAGATAGTGTGGGGAAGAAAAGAGAACTTTGCAGAAATTCTCAGTATATTTCAGAGGTATACAGAAAATAATGTATCTGTAAAACAAGAACAAGACAATATGAAAAGAGAACAATCAGAGGAGAGGAAAGTGCACTTAGAAATTAAAAATATGAGATAGTAAATTTTAAAAATTCAACAGAGGGTTGAAGATAAAGTTGAGAAAATATCCCAGAAAGTTTTTAAAAAGACAAATGCACAGAAAATATGAAATCAGAAATAAAAGTTTTTAGGATTAATCTCACATATCCATTATTCCACTAAAAAGAGTTCCAGGAGAAGAGAGAAAAAAGTGAAACAAATAATTAAAGATACAATTTTTTTAAGCTTACAATTCATAGAAACATAAGTCTACTTCTAAAAGTTTATCCTAAAGATATATGTAAGGGCATGAAGATACACACACAACTATGCTCAATACACCATTTTTGTCATAGCAAAAATTGGAAACAATCGTTCATATGGTTATTTGGCTAGATAAATTATGGAACACCTGTACTATGTAGTTGTTTAAAAAATAACAGTGTGGTTTGGATAAACTAATATGGAAAGATGTCCATGAAAGACTACTAAGTGAGAAAAAATCAAGTTGCAGAACAGCAGTTTACTGGGAGTTCATTTTTATTTTTTATTTTTTTTATTTTATTTTTTGTATTTTTCGTAACCGGCGCTCGCACCGGCCATTCCTATATGGGATCCGAACCCGCGGTGGGAGCGTCGTAGCGCTCCCAGCGCCGCACTCTCCCTAGTGCGCCACGGGCTCGGCCCTCATTTTTATTTTAAAAATAAAATCAATAAAAAATAAAATGTTTATAGATCAATATATATCAAATATATGTATTTATATATAGATAATCAAAATGCACTGTAGAGATACACAGTATAGATCAAAACAACATGCGCTGTATATCTAGCAGGTCTAGGGTGCTACTGAAGAGGCGGTTAACAGTGGTTAGCTCTTGAATAAGACGTGGGATTAGCGGGGTTACTGAACAGCCCTTTAACTTCACATTTACATATGTCTGTGGGTTTTTTTTGAACCATGTGTATGTGTTTTTCTATAATTTTTAAAAATCAAAGGCAAGAAGAAAATTATTTACAATATTATGGAGAGGAAAAAAAATTTACCTTTTATAATATCTCTGGGACAAAACAGCAGAAGATTATTAGGAGTCAGGATGAAAAGAAAAGAAAATTCCTGATTAGAGAAAAACCAGGAACCCAGATGCTATGGTTTCAATGTGTTCCTCAAAGTTTGTGTGTTGGAAACTTAATCCCCAATGTAACAGTGTTGAGAGGTGGGAAGTTTAAAAGGTGATTAGGGCATACAGTCTCTGTTCTCATGAATGGATTAATGCCATTGTTGCAGAAGTTGGTTAGTTATTGCAGAAGTGGGTTAATTATCACAGGAGTGGGTTCCTGATAAAAGAATGAGTTAACTTCTCTCTCTTGCATGGCTCTTTTGCCCTTTCTGCCTTCTGCCATGGGATGACATAGCAAGAAGGCCCTCACCAGATGTGGGCCCCTTGACCTTGGACTTCCCAGCTTCCGGAACTATAAAAAATAAATCTCTGGTATTTTTTTTATAAATTACCCAATCTCAGGTACTCTGTTATATCAGCACTAAATGAACTAAGATACCAGATAAAGAATACAAGCAATAAAAGACATTGCCCTGCCATGCAAGAGCTTACAGTAGAATTGGAAGGACATGGCCACATGGGTGGCCAATAGTGGCCAGTGTTCAGTGGTACAGTCTTCTGCCAAATTGTGCAGTATGCTAAAGCCTGGAAGTTCAGAGGAAAGAGACCAATGAAGGCTGGAGGAGCCAAAGATGCTTCAAAGAGGAAGTGGACCATGAAGGATGGCAAGGCTTTACAAAGGAAGAAGGGAAAACAGTATAAGCCTGACATCCAGCAAGAGTGAAGGCATGGATTCTAATGAGCATGCAGCATTCATGCAAAGGTGAGTGGAGTAGCCCAATGTAGATTAGAGGGATCATATTCGTTAGGATTAGGTTTGGCTGCATACAACAAAAAACTGAAATAACAGTGTTTTAAACAAGATAGAAGTCTAATTTTCTTTCATATCAAAGGAGTCCAGAGGTAGGCAGTCCTGGGCATTTCAATAGCTTCATTATCATCAGGGCCTCCAGCTCTTTCTATGTTCCTGCTTCACTATCTTTAGTACTGGCCTCCACTTTCAAGTCAGCCTCATAAATGCAAGATAGTTGCTATAGTACCAGTCATCATATCTATGCCACACACAGCAGGAAGAAGAAAAGAGAAAAAAGTAATACCTCCCAGTCAGACCCGCCCCCTTTAAAGAGTTTCCCTGGAAGCCTCACCCAACAACTTCTGCTTACATCTCATTGGCTACCCCATCCATTACAGGAAGCTGGTAACATGCAGGTTTTTAAGCTGGGTGCATTGCTACTCCTATTATTACAGGGTTTACAGGAGTAAAGAGGAAGGACTGTTCACCATCTCTGCCAAATAACTAGGTTAGACTATGAAGGTTTTTGAAAATAAAGGAGAAAAAGATTTTAAGTTTGAAAGAAGAGAAAGAAATTAGCAAATTACCTATCATCCATAAAGAAGTAGGTAGAGAAATGAATAAACTGAGAGTTTAAAAAGCATAGAAGAAATAAAATTGAAAAATAAATGAGAATAGCACTAATAGCTACTTACTTCTAAAAGCAGCTAATTGGGTGGGTCCGAGTGCAGTGGTGCTTACAACTAATTGATCACAACCAGTTAAAAGCAGCTAATTGATTGGCCTGCTCCATTCACCCATTTATAACCTTCTACAATTTCTTAGAGAGATTTATTAACACTCAACTACATGACCCTTATATAACCAATACAGGGTAGACTTCTCGTCTGCATATGGTGGCAGAATCAGCCTTTTTCCCTTCTCATTCATGTGCCCATAGCACTTTGAAGATACCATTGTAGTAATAGTTATCACATTATGCTGTAGTTAGTTGTTTATCATTTTGCTGGTTAGGAAGCAATGTGGTTGACTAGAAAGGGCTTCATGGACTCTGTCATCAGACAGATTCAACTTTCTACTTGCTGGCTCTATTCCTTCGGCAGGTCACTTAACTCACTAAGACTTACTTTCCTCACCTTAAAATGAAGAACATCACATAAATCTTATGTGCATTTTTGAGGTCATGGTGAGGATTGGAACCTAGTACTCAGCAGGAATTCAGTAAATGATAAGCCTTCATTATTATTCTATCTTCCCTGTTGATTGTAAGGTTGTTAAGGTCAGGGACATATCTTACTTATCTTTGTATGAACCCCCGTGTCTAGCACAATACTGAATGCCCTGTCAAGAGTCATCTCAGCAAACAGAAAGTCACCTGGCAGGCCTTCAGGAGAGTCATCTCTCTCCTTTGGGAGAGACATTTCTCAAAAGAGGACATACAAATGGCCAAGAAACACATGAAAAAATGCTCAAAATCACTGATCATTAGGGAAATGCAAATTAAAACCACAATGAGATATCATTGACAGCAGCATTCAGGCCAGCCCAGTGGAGTGAATGTCACTGGTCATTTGTATTACTCCCAAGCCAGGTGGGAAGCCATAGGAACTAAACTTCCCCAGGAATGGTAAATGACATTGTAGAATTCTCTTTGTGGGACATTTGAAATTCCAAGATTCTAGACATCTGACAATCATTTTTTTCTCTTCTTCATGTTTCACAGTTTAATAAATATGTTTTACAGGTATAAAGCTTCCTGTATGTACACTGTGGCCAGTGTGCTTATTTTAGTGTTTCCTGGCAAACCCTCACATGGGGATGGTCCCTTTCAGTACCAGGTATGGAGATGTGTTCAGGCCTTGCCAGTCCCATCATGTGTCCCCTCCTCCTGGGTGTCCACTTACATCTAGCCATGGTGCTCAATGTCTTCCATGGGTGTTTGTGATGTAAGAAGCACAAAGCCTGCTGCAAAAGCTCCTTTGACCTTCTCCTGCTTCACCGAAGTCAAACTTCTAAGCTCGGGGCATTCCACCCTAACCCCTTTGGTGGCAAAGCTCTTCTGTTGCTCCTATCCTTTTATCTTTGCCTCTCCCTGTCTCTTGACATTTGCACATTGGAGCATCAAATTGCAGGGTGCAAAGGAAGACAATTTCTTATATGTATCCAGGAAAACTACACAGCAGTATGTTGTATCCAGCGTGCATCTATGCTACATGAGTTCCCCTTTCCAGTTGTTATCCCAAGGTTAGGCAGAGGCAGGGGTGTTTTTCATGCCAGGGGCCTCGGCAGTTATGTCACCTGGAAGGTTTCCCATTACTCGTGTCTGTGCCTCATCCCTTAAGGTACTGATTTAGCAGTTCTGGAGTGTATCCTGAACAATACTCCCCAGGTAATTCTGTTAGGCTCCTCCCTGACTCTGCTCTTGAGGAACATTTGTGTAACCTGTGCTGCCTTCTGAAGAGCTATTCTTGGCAATGACTTCTAGAGAGCCACTTTCTCATTGGCCACTGGTCTGAGTCACCCAGTCCTGCAAGGAATTGCACCATGGATCACAGCCTCGGAATCACAATAATAGCAACTACCACTTGCACTTAACATATACCACCAGACACTGCTCTAAGCTCTTTACTTAACTCACTTAATCCTCACACTATGGAGATACTAGTGGTGTCTCCTTTTTACCAACAAAGAAACTAATAAGTGGTAAAGTTCAGATTTAAAACCAGCCCATACTCTTAACCAATACCCTATATGGCCTTGTGCAATGAGTTTTGGATCCCAGGAGTCACATATTTCTTCATGGTGAAATTAACCCAAATCACTGTGCTGACCACTGCCCTGATCTATCCGGTTTCATTACCAATTCCAGATTTCTCATATCCTTGGTCTGTTCAGACACATAAATTCTGAAACTAACATTGTAGATCTCAGTGTTTTTCTACTAATCTTCTAAGTCTTAGCTCATGCTTTCCTTCCAGAAATTTTTCCCCATCACCCTCACTGTCCATGCCAAGATGGGTTGGTTGTCTTTATCTACACTTCCCTCCTGTTCTGTTCATTTCTTGATCACCAAACTTACCATGTGGCATTCTCATCATCTGTTTCTGCTTCCTTCTCCCTCAGCTGAAAGTTCACCAAGGTCAGGAGTATGTTTCACTCATCTTTGATTCCCTGGTGCCCAGTATAAGATCCTGAGGAAGGGACATAGTAACTGTTTGTTAAATAAACAGTGCTGGCTTCAATAATACCTCTACCCTTCACCTTGTGGGAAGGGCTTATTATTCATCTCTGAGGCCTGGGGCAAGAAGGAACATCTTCCAATGGGCCCCTATTAAAACTTTATCTCTAGAAATTACAGACTCATAATCCTTGCATCTTTTCTTATTTTCCCTTCCAGCCCCCTGCCCCAATGTAGTTATATTCTTTTTCTACAGCTGAGGAGCCAGGGACACAACAGTCTTGTTTAATATGGAAAAGATATGCTCCCATTCAAACTCCAACTTTTCTAACAGAAAAGTCCTCTTTGTCATCCTGATATTTTCTCTTTTCCACCCTACATAGACTTATTAGTGGGAGACCTACTGTAACAGGTGAAATGGGGTCCCTGGGGGTTCTGAATGGAGGCTCCAACAAACAGACATGCAACATATCGAAACCCTCCATATAGAGGTTGCAGACATAAACTTTCTTGCCTTTATATTTTAAAATTTGAGGTCTTCAGAATTACTTGCACCTTGTGAAGTACGAGGAGATACAGACAAAGGAGGTGAGCGGGAACTGCCGATGGAATCAAAGAAGTGAAGAGGATAAATAAACCAAGTAAGAAGAAACACAGAATGGCATTTACCCTTCACAGTTTCTCTATAAGACTTTGCATGGCTTTATAGATAACAAATATCCTCTTACAATTTCTATTAACAATTTTATGGATAATTTCTATTAATCCCCTAGAACATTCATAATATACTCCAAGATTACTAAATATGTTATAACCAAATCTCACTCACCATCACTCTCACACCCCAATCATACTTACGTAGCTCGGTATCTGGTGGTTTGGCCAGTCATTTTGGTGCTGTTAAAATGTGCCACTAAAATCACTTAGATAACAAATATGAGATAAAGTCTTCAGAATATTACTTAGTGTAAAAGATTGCATTCCTCTTTCATATAATATAAACTGCATTAAGAAATCGGTTGAAAGTGTTTAAGAATGGAAATGGTATTCTGGAACACTCTTAACATTCTGCCGTTTGACTTTCACCTTTGATTCTGACTGTGTGACAAATTGTATAAACCATAATAAGTAAATACCACACTGCAAGATTAAAGCTCCAAGTACAAAAGTGTCATTAATCATACCAAACAAGTATTTGCTTTTCTGTTAGCATCAAAATGTAATTGTTTCTCTATAAGTTAAACATCCCCCATGGTACAATGCTGATCTAAATCTGGGCACTTGGCAACAGAAAAGGGAAACTTACCGTCTTTCATCCATTGTATGGGCATGATTTTCTCTAATTAAAATGACCAAATGACCAACTTGAATGAAAGTTTATTCTGTACTCCTCTGTAAATGTTGCCAAGCCCAGCATTTCAGGTGCGAGTAAGTAAAAAAGAATGATCTGTTTGTCTGCCAGGTTCCATTAGAGCATTAAGGGTTCAGAGGGAAGAGGAAGTGAGGTCACAAATCCATTTAAGCATCTTAAAGCTCAGACCTTCACCCCAAAATAATGTGCATTCACTCATATTCACCAAATTATGCATTTACTTTTCAGGGGTTCGTGGCTACTTCAAAGCCAATCACTTGCATTTCTTGGTAGCAATATCATACATAGTAAGTTGAATGACCACCTAATTCTCATTATTAATGGAATCATTTGCCTTCTTTATTAAATTAGCATCATATAATCTAAGATTAAAGAATCATAATGTGTTGAAGTAGGAATCAGTAATAAATCACGGTTTTTAAAAAGGAGCTTTCTAGATCTTTCCCCAACTGATCCAACTTGTCCATAGCACTTCCTGTCAGATGTCTTGCTTACATACCACATGACACTTTGAATCATGTGTCTTCTGAGGCCCATTTCTTTTAATTTTTCTTTATTCAAAGTATTTTAACATTTACTTGTATATATTTGTGGGGTACGATGTGTTGTTTCAATACATGCATATACTGCACAACGATTCACTTAAGCTAGAGAGCATAGTTTTGTACCCATTAGTCCACCACTTCACCTCCTCGCCACCCCCTGCCTCTGGTAACCATTATTCTACTCACTACTTCTATGAGAACCACTTTTTTTGTTGTTTTAGATTGCACATATGAGTTCTATCATGTGGTATTTTTCTTTTTGTGGTGAGGCCTGTTTCTTAAACTCCTAACTAGAGACATCAGCTCACACATGTGTTGTGATCATATCGGGTACTTAATTGGTTATTTGTTGTGTTTTTTCTGTGCCTACCTGCTTTTGGACAAGCTCCCTATGTTTGTAAGGTTTCCTACCTTGGAGTCCTCCTTCCTCAGGGGAAGTGAAAGTCAGAATCTCACTTTCCCAGATCCCTTGCAGCTGGACCTGGCACATGTCCTTGTTCTTCCAATCAGATGATTTAATTCTAAAGAACATGGCTTTTGAGATCAGTTCTCACAAGGGCAGTAGAGACAATATCTATGAGACCTCCCCAAGATTTCAGAAGTGGCCCTGGCAGAAGGTCCCCTTGCCCAGCATCATGGGGTGGGCCACAGGACCCCTGCCCAGTGCTGGCAGCAGTGAACTCCCCCAGAATTATATGATGGTATAATAATTATAATAATTATATAATTATACCATTGTATGATGGTATAATCCGGGAATTGCTCCTGCTGCATAGACTCTACGCTTGATTGTGTGCTTTCTCTGAAAATTCTGTGAGCCACTTTAATATATTTTAAAACATTTTCTGCTCCATCAATACTTCACTCAATATTTATTAAGGGATTACCATGTGCCAGTCACTTTTGTAGATGCTGGCAATACAGGAGGAACAAAACAAAAATTCCTATACTTGTGGAGCTTACATTGTAGTGAAGAAAGCAGGTACTAAACAGTACGTCAAATAAGTAGGGGAAGGAAATGGGGAGTGCTAAAGGAACAATAAGTTGCAGTTTTAAATAGGTTGGTCAGAGAAGACTTCACTCGAATGAAAAGGTGATATCTGAGCAGACCTGAACAAGGGAGCATGCCTGGTATACATGGAGAGGGGCGTCAGTGCTCCCTACAGCAGGAACAGCAAGGGCCAAGGTCGTGAGGAGGGAGCATGCTCTAGAAGTATTTGTCCTTAATGATTATCATAAGCATCTCCCTAAAGGCACTCTCTTATCCTAAGAAACAGTACCTGGAGAAAGCCATCATCATCATCCTAATCTGATAATGAGATCTCAATTTATCCAGAAGGAACTTAACAAGCTTCCTTGAAAAATTGAGTTTAATTTAGGCAATATGAGTGACCTACAGCCAAATCTACCCCTCTCCCCAAACACACACAGCATATATTTATTTATTAACCAAAAATATAAAATTTTAAAAAGTAGATAGAGCTTCATTAATCTTAAATGCCAGGTGGATTTATTTTGGCATTCTTGCTTTATAAATATTAGTTTAGAGGCAACCATGAAAATTGGCACTTGAGGAAGACATTTCTTCATCAAAAATTCAGAGCTTAAGAAAATAAAAACTCTAGGACTATTACTCTTCACGTGGAGTTTTTATTTTTAAGTCTAACCATGACTCAAAATCTGGAGGCAATAAAAGAAAAGGTTAGCAAATTTGAATACATAAAAATAAAAATTTATATGGCAAAAATACCACAAAGTCAAAAGACAACAAACAAATTGGAATAAAATATTTACAGCGGGGGGGGGGGGGAGCTAATATCCCTTATTTATAAAGAACTCTTAAAAATTGAGAGACAAAACAAAAAACCTGATAGAAAAATGGAGAAAATACACGGATAGACAATTCACACAAAAAAATACAAAAACGTCCCACAAACATATGAAAATGTTCAAACTCAATCATAATTAGAAAAGTTCACATTAAAAAAATACTAAGAAATCATTTGTCCTATCAGATTGGCAAAATTTAAAAGGCTTGACAACTCATTGTGTTGGCAAGATGTTGGGGAAACGGGCACTCTCATACATTGTTGGAAGAAATGCAAATTGGTACAACCCTCCTGGAGGAAAAGTTGGCAATACTTGACAAACTAAATATTCATTTACCTTTCGATTCCAGCAATCTCACTTTCAGAAATTTATCCTGAAGTTACACCTCTAAAAGTATATATGCATAAGGTTATTCATTGCAGCATTTTATGTAATCACAAGATATCAAAACAATCTAAATGACCATCCATGGTATATCCACACATTGAAGATTAAGCAGGTGTAAAAAGAATGAGCTATATCTCTATGAACTAATTTGGAGTTATTTCCAGGATACACTGTTAAATGAAAAAAGGAAAGTATAAGAGAACACCTTATCTATAGCATATTTCCTTTCATGTAGGAGACGAGGGGATATGAGAAAATACACATGAATCTGCTCATTTGCACAAAAGAAAAACAGAAACTAAAAAGACTGATTAGCTCCAGGGATGGGTAGAAAAGGGTGAAAAAGGATGAAGGAGGGAGAAAGAGGGAACGGGGTAGTAGGGATGAGGTGGGTACTTTGCCTCAAAATCGTAGTGATGTTTCACATACTTCAAAAAAATTAGAAAATTAACTAAAAGTAACCAGGATGTGAAGAGAACCATAAGTGAATACAAACGGTAACAGATGAAACTAACTGTGTCACACATAAATAGTATAACTCCACTGTAGGGGATGTAGGCGAAAAAAACTAACTTAAATAACTTTGGAAAACTTTTGATTCAAAAGTAATGCTAAAAACAAAGAGAACTGTACACAAGTACCATACTTTCATTAGTAAATCTATTTCATACAGGAGTATGGATAAGTAATTCTATAATTTTTTGGTATGTATACTAGGCTTGAACATATAAGAGAATATTCGTAGATGAGAGCCACGTTTCTCATGGTTGGAGAAAGATGTTACAAACAAAACAAAGGAAAAAAAAGAGAAGATAGAATAAAGCCTGTGGTATCAGACAGTAATTGGAAGAAGCAGTGTGAAATCATATATACACACATTCATACAGAGATAAACAGATAAAAGCATAGATATAGACATGTGTGTGTCAGTACACATTTGTGTCTATTTCCCAGCTCTTTCCACTAAAAGAGTCTGAGCGTACCCTAGAAGCAACAAGCACACCTCAGGCTCAGACCTCAGGTCCTACTCTCACTAATACAAAGAACTTCTTGGAGAGGTGTTTGATTACAGGACTGGAGCCGGGAAAATACAAGGTGAGCCAGGAGCATTTGTAGTACCAGAAAATGAGGAAGTTCTCAAAAAGGATGGGGACTATTGAAAGTACACAGAAGCCATCCTGAACAAACTCCCAATAGCCAAAGATGGAATGACTTGAGCAACAAAATAAATAATAACACTATTGGATTATTACCCTTAGAATAAAGTGTAAATGGGGGAGAAGGGACAATTCCTCCTTACCAAATAATTCCAGTGATGATGGAAAAAACATTTTTTCATTTGAACTCCACAGTAATAATTGCTTAACAGGTAAGATCTACAAGTAGGTGCTAAAATTAGTGGGTGAAAATTTAAGCAGAAACAGGATATTTGCATACTCTCAAATATCTCCCCAAAAGTTTTCTCAATTACAAAGTAAAAAATAATGACAATAGTGGAGAAACCTAGCCAATGACACATTAACTAAGTGATCAGAGTGATAAGACATATCTACATCATGTAGCCCTGATATGATAACTCTAACACACAATATCACTTTTGTGGTATTCTTGACAAAAAACATGTAACCTGAATCTAATCATGAGAGAATATCAGACAAACCTAAACTGAAAGCCACTCTGCGAAATAACTGACCAGTATTTGTTAGAAGTTTCAAGGTCCTGACAAATGAGGAATGGAGGAATGATGGAGAAACCAATCACAGATTACAGGAGAGAAAAAGACACGAGAACTAAATGCAATACAGAATCCTGGACTGGATCCTAGAATAGAGAAAGGATGGGAAGCAGGGGGTAGAGGGACTGGTAAAACAAGTATGTTTTTGTTAATAGCATTGCACCAATGTTAATTTCCTGGTTTTGATCATTGTACTGTGGTTATATAAGTTGTTAACATTAGGGGAGGCTGAGTGAAGCTTCATTATTCTTGGAACCCTTCCGTAAGTCCAAAATGATTTCAAAATGAAAATAAAATAAAATTCTAAGATTCTTAAGCCTTCTGTCCTTGAAGCTTCCATTTTTGTCTACTTCTTAAGAGACAAAAGACTCACTTCCTTGTTTAGTCTGGACAGAGCAAACCACCTTCCTCTGGTAGCTCTGCTCACCCCTATCTCAAATCTGACATTTGCCCCCTGAGAATTCAACATTCAAGCAGCAGACGTCTATTTTTGCTGTGTGCCACACCGTGAGTGAGGCTGATACGGTCCTGGTCTTCTCACAGCTTCCTTCTCTTACCCATTTAACCCATGTCAGCTACTGATTAAGTGACTCACTCAAATTTTAAATATTGCCCTCACTCTTGTTTTTATAGGATGGATCCATGAGATCTATCCTCATATCTCTTATTCTGTTAAGAAAGAAATCTAGAGATGAACTAATCCATTTGACTATTTAGACTATTGTTATAGAAGTCTATATGGTTGAGCTGAACATTAAATTAGTGTTCCTGTATCAGGTGACCTCCATATCCTGTTTTCTAAGAAAATGTATAATTAATCACATGGCCTGCTTATAGCAATAGCAGAGAAAATATTTTATTGATAAGGACAACCAGTTATCTAAGGTTTCTTTGCAAGAGCTTGATGGATTCATCTTTTAATGACTTAGAAATCATCACATCATTATGACTTACAGAAAAAGAAAAAAACTTGCAGCAGACAGTACAAGATCTTTGCTAGAAACCCACTGACTTGGGCAATGGTAGATTTTTGTTTTTAACAAAGCAAGAAAAGATCATAAAGTGAAACTGCATTGGGAGCTTGGCAGTCCAAAGCAAACTTTACCCACTAACTTCTTCAATTTCTACACTTGCAAAAGTGGGTAATATTCATTCCCTATGTCTTCATAGAAAGTTTTGCATCATGAAATTTTATAAGGCAATGAGCTCTAGAAACCTTCACTTAGAATACTCTTCACTCCATATCTCAACTCTAAAGAATGTTGTCACTCTTAAGGGTGTTTTGATATCAAGAAACTATCAAATGGATTGAAGGGAAAGGAAAAGTTACTCACATATTTTACAAACTAATTCATGTTGTCTTTTCATTAGATGGGATCATGCAAACATAAATCAGGAGGTTTGAAAGTATTAATTTGTGTTTTCCGTAGGAACATACAGACCTGTTTAGCAATATCAAACCTTTTATAAAAATTCATATTGAACTAAAACAGAGAACAGAGAATTGCTCCTACAGTATAATAAAAGTTATTTTAAAGAACTGCAGGAGAACTAGAGTCCTGCTACTTTGGGAGTTTATACTCCTTTATGAGTTCCCTTGTTCTATTCCTAGACCTAAGACAATGTTGGTAAGCAGTCCCCATAAAACTAGGCAGGTTCCGAACAGTTCATCCCTCATCCTGAAACTGACTGAGGTGACCACTGAGAAACAAAGTAGGGGGCATCATCCTCACCGCGGAAAGAGCCTCACACCATGAACTGCAAGAAATTTCTTTGCAATATAGTGAAGCCTAGATGAAGTTGAAGGAAATGACCAAAATCTGGTTCACAGAAGTAATACCCCCAAACTCATTCCATAAGTCTAGTATTATCCTGACAAAAACCAATAAAAACATAACAAGAAAAGTACAGACCAATCTCACTTATGAATATAGACATAAAAATCCTCAATTAAACACCAGCAAACCAAATTCAGCAACATTTACTAACGATTACACATTATGACCAAGTGGGATTTATCTCAGGAATATAAGATTTGTTCAACATAATACATTTATAGAATAAAGGACAAATACCACTTGATCATTTCCATAGAAGCAGAAAAAGCATTTGAAAAAAATCCAGCACCCTTTCATTATAAAGACACTCAATAAACTGAAAATAGAATGAAATTTCCTCAACCTGATAAATAGCATCTGTGAGAAACCCAAAGCTAACATCACACTTGGCGAAAGATTGACAGCTTTTCCCCTAAGATCAGAAAAAAGACAAGGATATCCACTCTTGCCATTTCTATTCAACATTGTACTGGAGGTTCTAGCCAGAGCAATTGGACCAGAAAAAGAAATAAAAGGCACTCAAATTATAAAGAAAGATGAAAGACCATCTCTATTTCCAAATGATATGCTCTTTTATATTGAAAATCCTAAAGAATCAACTAAAAAACTATTAAAGCTAATAAGCAAGTTTAACAAGATTGTAGGTTACAAGAGCTATATAAAAGTCAATTGTATTTCCCTACTCAAGCAATCTTGCATTCTTGGGATAAATCCCACTTGGTCATGATGTATAATCCTCTCCTGCTAATATCAAGAACAAGGTAAGACTGTCCGATCTCACCACTCCTATTCAACCTTGTACGGGAAGTTTTAGCTAATACAGTAAGACAAGAAAAGGATATTAAAAGCATTGAGATCAGGAAGGAAGAAATAAAACTGTCTTTGTTTACAGATGACACAATTGTCTATGTAGGAAATCCCAAAGAATCAACAACAGCAAAAACTCCTGGAACTAATAAGCAATTATAGCAATGGTTGCAGGATGCCAGGTTAACATACAAAAGTCAGTTGCTTTCTATATTCATTCCTGCAATATGCAATTGGAATTTAAAATTAAGAATTCAGTACAATTTATATTAGTTAAATAAAATGAAATAATTTTGTAAATCTACCAAATATGTACAAGATCTATATGAAGAAAATTATGAAACTGATCAAAGAAATCAAATGAACTCTAAATAAATGGAGATAATCCCTGTACATAGATAATAGGAAGTCTCAATGTTGTCAAGATGTCATTTTTTTCCAGCTTGATCTAGATTAATTGATCAAGATTTAATGCAATCCCAATCAAAATCCCATTTTATGAGTATTGACAAACTAAAGTTTATATGTCAAAGAAAAATACCCAGAATAGCCAACACAATATTGAAGGAGGAGACCACTGTTGGAGGATGCACACTACCCAACTTCAAGACTTACTATAAAGCTTCAGTAATCAAGACAGTGTGGCATTGATGAAAGAATAGACAAATAGATCAATGGAATAGAATAAAGAGCCCAGAAACCGACTCATACAAGTTCAATCAACCGATGTTTGACAAAGGAGCAAAGAGAATTCAGTGGAGAAAGGATATTCTTTTCAACAAATGGTGTTGGAACAACCAGACTGGACATCCATATACAAAAAAAAAAAAAAAAAGAATCTACACATACTTTATCCTTTTCACAAAATTTAACTCAAAATGGATGATAGACCTAAATGTAAAGTGCAAAACTATAAAACTCCTAGAAAATAACGTGGGAGAAAGTCTAGGTGACCTTGAGTTTGGCAGTGACTTTTTAGATATAACACCAAAGGCACAATTCATGAAAGAAAAAACTGGTAAGTTGAACTTCATTAAACTTAAAAACCTCTGCTCTGTGAAAACAGGAGAGTGGAAAGTCAAGCCACAGACTAGCAGAAAATCTTTCCAAAATACATATCTTATAAAGAACTGGTATCCAAGATATACAAAGAACTCTTAAAACTCAACAATGAGAAACAGGAGCTCTCATTCATTGCTGGTGGAATGCAAAATTGTACAGCTACTTTGGAAGACAGTTTGACAGTTTTGTACAAAACTAAACATACTCATATGATCCACCAATCAAGCTCCTTGGTATTTATCCAAATGAGTTCAAAACTTATGCACACACAAAAACCTGCACATGAATATTTATAACAGCTTTATTCATAATTGCCAAAACTTGGAAGCAAACAAGATGTTCTTCAATATGTGAATGAATAAATTACGGTTCATCCTTATAATAGAATATTATTAAGCAATTTTTAAAAAATAAACTACCAAGCCATGAAAAAACATGGAGAATACTTAAATGCTTATTGCTAAGTGAAGAAGCCAATCTGGAAAAGGCACGTACTATATGGGCATTCTTTGAGACCTAGGATAAGGGCACTATCGTCCATTTCACTTGCTGCTTCCAAATAGCTTTAAACACATTTATGGCTTAAGGTTTTTGGTTTTTGTTGCTGCTGTTGTTGTTTTGTTGTTGTTTTACTAGCTAGATGATGTGAGTTTGGGCTGCAAGTTTGCAGGAGAGCAAATTTATGATTACATCTTCTTAAGAAATCTTCAAATTTCCTCTGTTATGGTCTGAGTTAAGGAAAATCTCTTTGTAGTATCCCGGAGGTCAAGGGTTGGGGCACAGGGTGGTTTCACTTCCTGTTAATCCTTTTCCTGAGAGGGTAGCTCAGTGAAGACCCACCCTTAATGATAAAGCTCCTCATTATGAGGATTAAACAGATCCCTGGGCATTTGTTTTCTTTACCCCACAAAGCCAAATGAACCCCAAGTTCAACTTGCTGAGCTTGGCAAGCAGCCTCCAGGTAAAAGTGGTTCCAGTGCTCTCTTTACCTCTGTAGGCTCCAGCTTTTACAAGGGTACTTCAAAAAGTCTGTGGGAAAATAGAATTTAAAAAATAATACAAATCTTTCCATGAGTTTTTTGAAGACCTCTCATATACATATTTTGGCCCGATAATTTCTTACTATCTCATCAGTTCTCAACAGCATTTGACACAGTTGTCCACTGACTACTTCTTGAAACACTTTCCTCTCATGGTTTCTGTGACATCTTGTTCTTCTGGTTAGCCACTTCTTCCCAGACTTCTTTGCCAGCTGTTCCTCCTCCACCTGTCCTCTAACTACTGGAAAGTCCCAGAGCTCATTCTTTCCCTGGGTGATCTATTTCAATCCTATGGCTTTGAATACCATCCAAATGCTGACAACTGCCCAAGATGTCTTCAACTTTAACCTGTCCATTGAGTTCCAAACTTATTCATCAGTGCCACTCGAAGCATAGTCCTTGGATTGGTGCCAGTCTATGAGCTGATTGTTACCTGTCTGTAATGAGGTCAGTACAGAAATCGAGGGTAAGCATGTAGAAAATTTTATAGCAATTTTACCTTGCCATGGTCTGCAAATACATGGTCAATGATCTCGTCTTCTTTTTTTTTTTTTTTTGTGACCGGCACTCAGCCAGTGAGTGCACCGGTCAGTCCTATATAGGATCCGAACCCGCAGCGGGAGGATCGCCGCGCTCCCAGCGCAGCACCCTACCAAGTGCGCCACGGGCTCGGCCCAGATCTTGTCTTCTTAAACAGGGTATAGACCATTAGTGTAAGTTTCATGTGATATGACTTGCATGATAGTCACACACAGTATGACCTCATTACATAGTGTAAGGCTACTTTGTCAACTTTAACCCATAATTGTATAAAAATTCTGAGAAAATAAATCATTTATTTTTTATAATTTGTTATTTTTATAAACATTTTAATTTGATCAAGTTTGTCTTTATTGACCAAAGTAGGAAAATAAATATGTATATTTTTAACCTCAATTAACTGATGGTGTAACAAGATTCACTGAACCTTTTTGTCAAGAATATACAGACCTCCTCTGAAGGCAGCAGTAAAAGTAAACAAAATGGTAATAATGGAAGTGATTCCAAAGAAATGAAAACCAAAAGAGTTCATATGAGTTTTCCTCCAAAATATAATCCCTCATATATTGAATTCAATGTTGAGGCCATAATTGATGGTAGAATGCTAAAACCTCAGTGTTGTATTTGTGGAGATGTACTACTGGACAATGCACCAATGAAATCATCAACACTTAAGCAGCATTTACATGTGAAATGTAAATAGGTTCAAAACGAAAAGAATTCTTTGAAAAAAAATATTGAATTATGACAAATGTTCAACATTTCACATATAAACATTAGTGCTTTGCAGGATTTTAATACAGAAAAACAACCTGAAAATACAATGGAAATAGAGGTTAAATAATAGGGAAGCTAGTAAGCACTTTTCTCCTAGTCTTGACTTTAATGAGAATATTTCTAGTATTTCACTATTGGTCTAGTATAGCTTTCATGTCAGGGATATATAAATCTATTCTTATTTAATCAGGAACACCAGCCTTGCATTCCTGAAATAAATCTCACTTGGGGGTATATTATTTCTACAACGTATGCCTGAAATCTTCTTCTTATTAATTGAAGATTTTAACATTGATAGTCATACGTAAATGTAGTCTATAGTTTTCTTTTGTGGATGAAGAGCAGTGTATCCATCAGGGTAGGCTAGGTTATGCTATGATAACAAACGATCTCAAAATCTTAGTAGCTCATAGTATCAAAAGTTTAATTCTTGCTCATATTACACATCCAACATGGAACTCTGTTCCATGTCATCTTCCCTCTGGGATGAGGTGGATAAAGTAGTTTATCTGGCACATTGCTGGTCTTCGTGGCAGAGATAAGAGACACAAAGTGAATCATGAATTGGATTTTAAATCTTCTGCTTACAAGTGGCCCAGTGTGACTTCTGCTCTTATTTCATTAGCCAAGGCGAACTATACAACTACTCTTGACTTCAACAGGGTGGGGATATACGAGGGCACTTCAAAAAGTTCATGGAAAGATTCAAATTATCTTTCAATTCTATTTTTCCACGAACTTTTTAAGTGTGCTCTTATAATCCAACCACAAGGAGAAACGTCTCATGTCCAAAAGGAAAGCCAGATATAAGTGAGGTAAAGCACTACGATCTGTCCCCCAGAAGGGTCAGCAAACACTTTGAACAATACTATAACCTACCGAAAAAGAGGTTTGTTGGGTTTCTATTTGTGTTTTGCTGGCTTCAAAAAATGATATTACAAGTTTTCTTCTCTAAGTTCTAGACAAGTTTAAATAGCACTAGAACTTTCTGTGCCTTAAAAGTTTGAAAGAATTCACTAACAAAACACTTGTGTTTGGAGCTTCTCAGATTACCTTCCAATCAATGATTTTCCTGATCAGTGATCTGTTTCAATTTTCAGTCTCTTTGGGAACTTGTATTTTGTTCTTTTATATTTTCAAGAAAAGCATACATGTAAAGCAGCTTTTTAAATATATTTGGATAAAGTTTTGTCACTTGCTCTTATAAATTGTTTAAATTTCTTCTGCATCTCTGGTTACTTCTTGTTATTTTTCTGTGTTTAAGTTTTATTAACCTACACAGTACAGGAATATGCATTTGCAAAACAGGAATTTTGATGGGTATAGTAATAGTACCTACCCCCAGAGTAGTTGTGAAGATTAAATAAGTCTATATATGTACATTGGTGAGAACAGTGCCTTAGTGAGCACATTATTACTGTTAACCATCGTCATCATTATTATCTATAATTTTCCAGTTTTGATCACCCTTATACTTATTGTTAAAGTACAATTATACATAATCCTTTTTAAAAGTTGACCATAGAGTGTCCTATTATTAATGATTACAGACTTATACTGTCTTAACTTGTAATGTACTCATAAATTAAGTAAATGACCAGTGGGTTATGTTTAAGTTTATGGGTAATGATTTTATAGTAGAAAATCATGTGTATAAACTCATAATCTTATCTTAGAAATCATAGAATAAGGAAATTCATATATGCTACTGTCAATAAATTTTACTACAAATCACCTATTTTGTTCTTTCCTAATTTTTTGTTATAATCTAGATCTATTCCCCCTAGAAGATAAGAATGAGTTAGGCAGATGTACCACAAAATCTTTTATTCTAAGTGGGCAGCAGTAAAAGAAAAAAAAATCTGGTTACCGCTTTTCACTTGTTTCTTTTGGGGAAATTGCTTTTAACTCATACATTTAAAAAACATTTTGGATGACTTTGTCTATGAATATATCTCCTCTATGAGTCCAATGCTTCATAGTAATGTTTACAAAAACTTGTCAACCCTCATTAAATTAACACAGTTCATGTTTTTAACCCTTTGGTCAATAAAGTTACCATACAGTCCCAGCTAATATAGTTACTATGAAAAAAGGAAAGTCTGCATTAAGAAATATGTTTCAAACATGAACAATGCTATTTAAAATTTCTTCTATAACTCTAATGATCCTGTGAGAACTAACATTTTGCTTTCATTAATAGTAGTTAATGTCTTATTTGTATCTACTGCAAATCATACCATTTATGTTCAAAATTCTTATAAGCAGTCAGTCTCAAATAAGTTACACCCTCCATTATATTATTTTATATAATTAATTTTTTTTTTTGGCAGCTGGCCAGTACAGGGATCAAACCCCGGACATTGATGTTGTCAGCACCACACTCTAACCAACTGAGCTAACCAGCCAGCCCCTAATTAAATTATTTAGAAACCATCCTTTATAATAATATAAAAGAAAACTTCAACTTAACTCTTATCTAAGTGATCCAAATGATGCTAGTAATCAGGTACGTTAAGAAAAAGCTCCCAACTGGTGTAGGGCAAGTAGAATTTTCATAATCATAAACATGTGAAAAACATAGTAAAGCATGTAAGACACTTTTCATACATCACATTTATTCTCCCACGATTCCTGCAAAGGAGGTAACATTGGCCCCATTTTACACATGTGGAGGCTGTCACCCAGAGCAGCTGGCACTTTCCCAAGATAATACAGCTCATGCTCTTTCCATTATTCTATATTATTGAAAAGTTTAATCATAATTCAAATAGAGCCTTGGTTAAATTTATTTCCATATTTCTGGTTAGCATCTAATAATGATTAGAATGTCTTTTGAACCTACTTTGTCAACATAGCAATAACCAAATACCTTATTTTTTTTCTTAAGAACTCTTCATTACTCCTTGGGAACACCAGTTTGACTCAGAAAGAGCTGGAGAAAGCAGCCTTCTCATGGTTTTCAAAATAATACTGCCACCCTGTGGACTAATGGTGAGCTGATGTAGGTTGTCCTAATCAAAATTCCCAACAGACAATAAGGGCAGCTTCCAGAAACATTTTTAAAATTTTTTTTAAAGAAACTTTAACATTTACTTGTATATACTTGTGGGATACAGTGTGTTGTTTCAATACATGCATATACTGTACAATGATTCACTTAAGGTAGATAGCCTAGTTTTATCTGTTAGCCCCCCACTTCTCCCGTCACCCTCCTCCCCTCCAGACCTCTGGTAACCATTATTCTCCTCTCTACTTCTATGAGAACTGCTTTTTTTTTTTTTTAGATTCCACATGAGTGAGATCATGTGGTATTTGTCTTTCTGTGCCTGATTTACTTCACTAAACCGGATGGTTTCCAGTTCCATCTATGTTGCTGCAAATGATAGGATATCATTTCTTTTTATAGCCTCATAGTATTCCACGCAACACATCATGTATATCTGTGAATTTCCTTAGCTTTTGTTTGTCTGGAAGGTATTTTACTTCTGCATATCTGAAGGTTAGTTTTGCTGGATACGGAATCTTGGCTGACAGTCTTTTCCCTTCAGCACTCAATATGTTTTCCCATTCTCTCTGGCCTGTGGGATTTCTATTGAGAAGTCCACTGAGAGATGTATTGGGGCTCCATTGAATGTTATGTGTTTCTTTTCTCTTGCTGCTTTCAGTATCCTTTCTTTTATCTTTGGTTTTTGATAATTTGATTAAGATGTGCCTTGGGGTGTTCCTCCTCACATTGAATTTGATTGGTAACCTCTGATCTTCCTGTACCTGGATGCTTTATCTTTCTTCGTGCTTGGAAAATTTTCAGCCATTATTTCCTTATTTTTTTTTTTTTTTTTTTTAATTTTTATTTTGTCGATATACATTGTGGCTGATTATTGCTCCCCGTCACCAAAACCTCCCACCCTTCTCCCTCCCCCCCTCCCCCCCAACAATGTCCTTTCTGTTTGCTTGTCGTATCAACTTCAAATAATTGTGGTTGTTATATCTTCCCCCCCCCCGGTTTTGTGTGTGTGTGTGTGTGTGTGTGAATTTATATATTAATTTTTAGCTCCCACCAATAAGTGAGAACATGTGGTATTTCTCTTTCTGTGCCTGACTTGTTTCACTTAATATAATTCTCTCAAGGTCCATCCATGTTGTTGCAAATGGCAGTATTTCATTCGTTTTTATAGCTGAGTAGTATTCCATTGTGTAGATGTACCACATTTTCCGTATCCACTCATCTGATGATGGGCATTTGGGCTGGTTCCAACTCTTGGCTATTGTAAAGAGTGCTGCGATAAACATTGGGGAACAGGTATACCTTCGACTTGATGATTTCCATTCCTCTGGGTATATTCCCAACAGTGGGATAGCTGGGTCGTATGGTAGATCTATTTGCAATTGTTTAAGGAACCTCCATACCATTTTCCATAGAGGCTGCACCATTTTGCAGTCCCACCAACAATGTATGAGAGTTCCTTTTTCTCCACAGCCTCGCCAGCATTTATCGTTCATAGTCTTTTGGATTTTAGCCATCCTAACTGGGGTTAGATGGTATCTCAATGTGGTTTTGATTTGCATTTCCCGGATGCTGAGTGATGTTGAGCATTTTTTCATATGTCTGTTGGCCATTTGTATATCTTCCTTAGAGAAATGCCTACTTAGCTCTTTTGCCCATTTTTTAATTGGGTTGCTTGTTTTCTTCTTGTAAAGTTGTTTGAGTTCCTTATATATTCTGGATATTAATCCTTTGTCAGATGTATATTTTGCAAATATTTTCTCCCACTCTGTTGGTTGTCTTTTAACTCTTTTAATTGTTTCTTTTGCTGTGCAGAAGCTTTTTAGTTTGATATAATCCCATTTGTTTATTTTTCCTTTGGTTGCCCGTGCTTTTGGGGTCGTATTCATGAAGTCTGTGCCCAGGCCTATTTCCTGAAGTGTTTCTCCTATGTTTTCTTTAAGAAGCTTTATTGTTTCAGGGTGTATATTTAAATCCTTAATCCATTTTGAGTTGATTTTAGTATATGGTGAGAGGTATGGATCTAGTTTCATTCTCCTGCATATGGATATCCAGTTATCCCAGCACCATTTGCTGAAGAGGCAGTCCCTTCCCCAGTGAATAGGCTTGGTGCCTTTGTCAAAGATCAGCTGGCAGTAAGTGTGTGGGTTGATTTCTGGATTCTCTATTCTATTCCATTGGTCAGTGTGTCTGTTTTTATGCCAGTACCATACTGTTTTGGTTATTATAGCTTTGTAGTATAGCTTAAAGTCAGGTAGTGTTATGCCTCCAGCTTTATTTTTTTTGCTCAGCATTGCTTTGGCTATGCATGGTCTTTTATTGTTCCATATAAATGTCTGAATAGTTTTTTCCATTTCTGAGAAAAATGTCTTTGGCGTTTTGATGGGGATTGCATTGAATTTGTATATCACTTTGGGTAGTATGGACATTTTCACTATGTTGATTCTTCCAATCCAACAGCCATTATTTCCTTAAATACGCTTCTACATCTCTTCCTATTTCTTCTCGTTTGTATATGCCAATTATGCAGAGGTTATTTTGCTTGAGGGAGTCCCATATTTGCTATATTTCTATTTCACTTTTTCTTATTCTTTTTTCTTTCTCCTCAGATTTGATTATTTCATATGTTCTATCTTCGAGCACACTAATGCATTCCTCTGTTTGATTAAGTCTGGTGTTGGAGCTTCCTATTGAGTTTTCAGTTCAGATAATATATTCTTTATTCTAGAATTTCTTTTCTTTCTTTTTTTTAAATTGATTCAATTCCTTTGTCACGTTTCTCATTGTGTTCCTGGATTGTTTTACTGGGTATCATTTAATTTTCTATCTGTATTTTCTTGTGACTCCCTGAACATCCTTCAGAGTGGTATTCAGAATTCTCTGTCAGATATTTCATAAATCTGCTGTTCCCCTGGGTCTATTGCTGGTGCTTCATTTGCTTCTTTTGTTGGTGTCATATTTCTCTGTTCTTTCTAGATCTTTGTGTGTTTATGTTTATGCCTGAGCATTTGAGGAGACTGCTACCTCTTCTAGGTTTCACGTGTGTTCTTTGCAGGTGTTAGACCTTTACTGCTTGATACCAGAGCTTCGACTCTGGGGTGTGATTCTGATTAATTCCAAAATTTTTTTTTTTTTTTTTTTTTGTCGTTTTTTCGTGACCGGCACTCAGCCAGTGAGTGCACTGGTCAGTCCTATATAGGACCCGAACCCGCGGCAGGAGCGTTGCCGCGCTCCCAGCGCAGCACTCTACCAAGTGCGCCACGGGCTCGGCCCCTGATTAATTCCAAAATTGGGGGAACATCTTGTGGGGACAAGCACTTGAGCTCTGTGCAGATCCGATTTTCATTGTTGGTCTTTCATTCACTTCCGGGTCTTGTGAGGTCAGACACACCTGAGCTGTGTGGAAATTCTAACCTGGGACCGAGTCTTTCCAGAAAACTGCGCCCCCTGCAGTTCCGTTGCCGGGACTGGTCTCCACTGAGGGGCCTGTGCCCACCGGAAGGCAGGTGAGCTGCCCACGGTGCATCTCGACGCTCCCCTGGCGGGTCGGCCTCCCTCCCACGCTCCAGACGCGTCCTGTGTGTGTAGGCGGCTGTGCGATGTCCCTCGCGGTGACTCGCTGGCCTGTGGGCAGTTCCTTCCAGGGGCTGTGGCTTCTCGCTCCCATGCGGACCACAGGAACCCTGTCGGTGGTCTCGCCGGCCTGGGGGCTTCTCTCCCGCAGACTTCGTGCAAGGGCTCAGCTGCGGCTTTTGCTGCCTCTCGCTCCCTCCGTGTGCCTCTTGCCGCCTCTCCCAGGGCTGGCTCTGAAGCGCCGGGGCTCGAGACAGCCAGAGCGGTTGCTTCCTCTCCCTGTGGCTTCTCCCGCCCTCACAAACTGCGCAGGTCTCTCCTCTTCCCCCAAGCTCCAGCTGCCCCAGGTTGGTAGTCGTTGCTTTTAATAGTTGTAAATTGGTCAATTGTCGGGGAGAGGATCCTGGGGACCGTCTATTCTGCCATCTTGATGACGTCTCAACATGAACGTTTTATATCTAAGTTGTGTCTTGCAGCAAAATGATAACATATCTATTTAATCTTGTGCACAGTAGCCAAACTACTTTTCAAAATGTAAATTGCCAAATGATCCCAAAACAATTTTATTTATTTATTTAAGACATATTTACTAAGCGCCGGCCCAGTATGGTGGATAAAGTCAAGAATACAAAGGTGAGTAAGGACTTACTCCATGTTTCTAGCATATAAGATGCCTTTCCTGTAGTGGTTGAGATATGTACTCTTGAAGTAGATGGCCTGAGTTCAAATCCCAGATTTGCCACTAACTGTGAGACTTTGGACAAGTCACCTAAACTTTCTGTGTCACCTCAGTGACATCATGTACAGAACTGAATGATAACAGCACCTGCCACATACAGTAATCAGGTACTCTGGGGAATATTAAGTACCGTGTATGTATGAGGAGAAGGTCTTCAGGGCAGATAGCATTTCCTTAGATGAAGATGAGCAGCAGGGATGGGGTGTCACCAAAGACTTTGGGGTGGGAAAACAAAGACTTGCTCCCCAGGATCAGAAAAACCCATATTGATTTATCCTAGTGTACACTCCTCAAAATGCACAAAAACTTAGGTAAAAGGTTGCTCAGTGCCGAATTGCTTGTAGCTGCAAAAGACTGAAAACTACCTAAATGTCCGTGAATAGGGAACTGATTAGACTGATTATGTCACATCTACACAGTGAGGCCAGCATAAAAGGAATGAAGTAGAGCTATATGTACTGAGCTGGAGCAATCTCTAATACCCAATAAGTGAAAAAACTGAAATGCAGACAGCAAGTATGATGTGCTCCCATTTGTTTAGAAGTGAGATTTTGCATGCACGTATACTTAAAGATGAGTGAAATATTTGGGGAAGAATATGGTATGGATTGGCTCCCTTATCCTCTGCTCCATATTCCTTGTAGGATACCTTCAGAACTGCAGAGCTGGAAAGCTAAAAACCACATTTCCCAGATTCCTTTGCAGATAATGTTCTGGATGTAAAATTGGGCTCCTCCAATTAGATGTACTCACACATGATTTGGATGGCAGGGGTGAGGGGAAGGCCAGCTTTCTGTTTGTTATCAGTAAGCAAGTCAAGGAGACAGGAATTGAGAGGCAATTGTGGTGAAGTGTCCCAGCATCCCAGGGTCTATCCCCTGGTTTCATGGTAGCACTGTCAGCTTTTTGCTCTCTGGAGCTGTGCTTTTGAACAGTGACTTCATTTGCAGCACTCCCTCCCCACCCATCCCTACTCTTATTATCCAGTCCTTCCAATAATTTCATAAGGACCTAGTACCCTATGTTAAATCCTTGTCTGCTTTAGCTTCCTAGAATGATTTCTGTTTCCTACACTGAACCTTGACAAATAAGATACATAAGAAACGGTAATAGTCCTGTGATGGTTAATACTGTGTCATCTCGACTGGTCTAAGGGATGCCCAGATAGGTGGTAAAACATTATTTGGGGTGTGTCGGTGAGTGTTCCTGGAAGAGATTAGCATTTGAATCAGTAGACTAAGTAAGGAAGATCACCCTCACCAATGTGGGCAGGTGTCATCAAGACTGTTGAGGGCCTGGATAGAACAAAAGGGCAAAGGGAGAATTTACTATCTCTTGAATTGGGACATCCATCTTTTCCTGTCCTTAGACATCAGAGCTCCTGCTTCTCAGGCCTTTGGACTCTCAGACTTAGTCTAGCATCCCCACCAACATCAGACCTTCAGGCTTGGACTGAATTACACCACTGGCTTTCTTAGTTCTCCATCTGGCACACAGCAGATAATGGGACTCCTTGACCTTCGTAATCATGTGCACCAATTCCATATATACTTTTTGAAGGGTACTTCAAAAAGTTTGTGGAAAAATAGAATTAAAATATGAATCTTTCCATGAACTTTTTGAAGTACCTCGTATATATACATATATGTGTATGTAATATAGAATATATAGTATGTCGTATTTTATTCCAATCTCCCTTCCATCCTCTTTCTGCCAAGTCAAAGGAAACTATCAAAAGTAGGATTACATTCAGGGCTGGGCTTTTCAATGAACATTGTACTTTCAAAAGCAAAAGCTCTCTTCCTCTGTCCCAACTCTCCCTTACCTGTTGATGTCAAAGACAAAGTCCATGGTCCGAGCCCGTGCTCGGGAGAGTGCGGCGCTGGGAGCGCAGCGACGCTCCCGCCCCGGGTTCGGATCCTATATAGGAATGGCCGGTGCACTCACTGGCTGAGTACCGGTCATGAAAAAGACAAAAAAAAAAGACAAAGTCCACAGTTAGTTACAGCACTTAAATTTCAAATGCACTTACTAAAACATAGACACAGTAGTGAAAATAGCCCAGGGGATCTTCTCTTTTGATCAGGGAAGGGACAGGGCGGGAGAAAGGGCTTGACAATTCTGAAAGGGGAGAGGGCAGCCATCGAGAGCAGTGGAGTATCAACAGGAGGCTGAGGAAAATGGGGAAAGTCAGCAACGGCCTGAGTTTGCTAGAACCCACCCTGCTGTTCCCATGTTTCTTGTTGACAGAATCTCAATCACAGTGTGCAGCTGCCTGCACTCTCGCAGACAGGATGCTAGTTAAGCATTTCTAGTTAAGGAAGAGAGTGGTGAGAACTTCGGAGCATGGGTGTGGCTGTATTCAACATGAGAAGCCTCCAAAGATCAGAGGGTTGCTTCATCCACCCTGTTATCACAGCCCCAAGACCTTGGGCACACATTTTGCAATCTAGAATAGTTGTTAAGTGAATAAACAGAAGATGCTAATGGGTGCATGTGAGCCTCTGATGCTGTCTGAGCACCACTCAAGGCTCTGCTGAGGTGGGGAGGGCCCCTCCAGCCTGGCCAAGGGAGCTGCCAAGCACAGAGCAGCAGTCCTAAGGGACCTCTCTCCAAACCTCTGGGTTCATGAGCTGCTGCAGAAAATACCTGGTAAGCTGGTGCAAAGCAGCTGGAAAAATCAAGCCATGGGCTGGAAGTATCAAGCCACGAGAAGAGTTTAAGAGTAAGAAACAGTGAGAGGAAGAAAACCCAGGGGCAGATCTGGGATGCTCAGGGCTGGGGACCACAAGTAAGGAGCAGAGGGGCCATAGCCAGTGTGATGGTTAATTTTAGGTGTCAGTGTGAGTGAATTAAGGGATACCCAGATAGCTGGGAAAGCATTATTTCTGGGTATGTCTGTGAGGGTGTTTCCAGAAGAGACTGGCATGTGCATCAGTGGACTGAGAAAGAAGAGCCGCCCTCACCCAATGTGGGTGGGTGCCATCTACTCAGCTGAGGGTCTTGATAGAACAAAACGACAGAGGAGAGAATTCTCCCTCTTTCCTGGATCTGAGATACCCTTCTTCTGTTGCCCTTGGACATCAGAACTTCAGTTTCTCTGGCCTTCAGACTCCAGAACTGGGGTACCAGTGGCACCCCTGGTTCTCAGGCTTTCAGACTTGGGCTGAGGCACACTACTGGCTTTCCTGGTTCTCCAGCTTGCAGACGGTCTGTCGTGGAACTTAGCTTCCATAACTGCATGAGCCAATTCCCTTAATAAATCCTCTCATAGATATAGATATATAGCTATAGACATAGATATAGATATAGTCTTATTGGTTCTATTTCTGTCGAGAACTCTCACACAGCCAGGAAGGGTGAAGGCCAGTGGCTGGGCAGATTGGCGGATCAAGTGGCTGCCAAGTGAATGTTTCAGACCAAATTAAGGAAGTGGATCCACGCCCCAGATGGGAAGAGATCACACTTCTTCAAGGACCCAAGGCTGTCTAATAGAACCTTCTGCAATAGTGGAAATAGTCTGTATCTGTGCTATTCATCACAGTAGCCACTAGCCACATGTGGCTATTGAGCACTGAAAATGTGGCAAGTGTAACTGAGAAACTGAGTTCATAATTCTTAATTAAAATCAAGAAACAATGAGGAGTGGCCCAGTGATCTTTTCATTTTAATTTAAATAGCCACATGTAGCTAGTGACTACTGTATAATACAGTGCAGGTAGAAGCTAGAAAAAATTTGGGCCTCGGTGGGAAAAGACTCTAGAAAACCCTTAGGAGGGATAGCTCAAGGCTTTAACTCTGTGCCAAGCTAAGTAACATAAAAGTGTATCTGTGATGTCAGCAGGAGTCCCTGCCCTTAAGTTCTGACAGGTAAGAATGGGGAGAAGTTGGGTGTTCAGACTGTATGAAAAGAAATTGAGAAAGAAACTGAACAGACGTAAACAGAGTTGAGGAAGAAACATCCATAGAAAAAAGAAGTGGAGAAAGGCTCCGAACCAGCATCAAGGTCTTCAAGGAACATATTTCCAACCAAGGGAAACATCATCAGTATCCCAAGCCAAAGAGCCTTCCACGTGGAAGCTGCCTGGTCTAAAGTGAAGGACAGTTTGATTGTTCGTCACGTGTCTCCAATATCATCACCCTCCATTCAGTTACTCCCTCCTTTTAGGTCTCCCTAACTCCACAATGCACCATCTCAAGGAGTGACAAGATTGAATGTGTGTCTGAAGACCACTCTAGCTGCAATATGGAGGATGGATTGAAGGCACCTGTAAGAAAGGCCACTGATGTAGTCCACAGGAGAATTAGTTAGGGTCACTAAGGGAGTGGCAATGGGGTTGGAGAAATGAGAGGACATCCAGGAGGCAGCAGTTGGGGAATATGTTGGAGACTGCTTGGATATGGGGAGAAAGTGAGAGATGAACAAGGATGAGGCAGTTTCACCTCATGGTAAATGGTCCAGGTTTTGAAGCCAAATTGCCTGGGTTTGAATATTAATTTTGTCACTTACAAACTGGGTGAACTTGAGTGAACTTACTCGGTGCTGAGTGAACTTAACCTGTTCTCCTGTTTCTCTAGAAATGATTGCCCCTCTCCCACCCTCCACAACACCTGTGCAGCAGGTGTGAAGAAGGGTACCCAGAATTCTACAAGCTCCTGGGAAGATCTCACCTCTCTCCCTTCCTCGCACCCAGCATCTATGTCAAGATGATTGGGGTTAATGCCATAATGATCTCGAGCCCTCTTTATGCCAGTCACCACAAGAGGCCAGGACCTCTAGGTCATTTGTCATCTTCTAGACTCCATACATCCTCTCTTTTGCCTCCATTTCTATCCTTCTCCAACTCCTAAACCCTTGCCTCTGCTCTCTGGTTCTTATTTCTATCCTTCTCCAACTCCTAAACTCTTGCCTCTGCTCTCTGGTTCTTAGTCAGTCATCAACAATACCCCTTAGATCCTCAACCTCTGCTCTGGACATTCTCAAGTCCTTGATCTAACTAAATTTGGTTCTCCACTGATGACACTCCTTTGTCTACAGTCCTCTCAAGTGCTAATGTTGTTCCTACACCTCATACAACTGCCCTAATAGGTGGGGTAGGTGATCCTTAATGCTGTTTCCAGACCATTCTCCCTCTCTCCTTCCCAAGAAGGCCTCTTTGTTGAATTTCATGTCATTGGACTATGTCCTTAATATCCCACCTTGTTGGTCATCACAGATCACTGGGCCACTCCCCATTGTTTCTTGAACATTTTAGCTCCTGGCTCCTCTAACACTACTGCTATCATAATTCTTACTCTCTCACCAAGATCTTTCATGTCTCTAGCTCACTACCTCTAGTAGGCAAACCACACTTCTTCAGCTCCACAGTCTACTGACCCAGCTGTTTTCACTGTTCTCACTTGCTTGTGACCTCATTTCCTTACGTAATTACCCTAGCTTAGATTCCATGGAATCATAATCACTCCTTTGCATAAATCTCAACACCACCCTTGCTCTTTTTCAATTATTTTTCATTCACCTATGAAAACTCCAAAGCTGGTTAAATCCATATCTCAGCTTATTCCACATCTGCATTCTCACAGCTGAATGTGAACAAAGAAAAACACACAATCATGCTAATCAGTCGCACTGTAAATCCACTACAGTAACACAAAATCCTTGGTGCTCCTGGTAATCCTACTTCATTCTCTAGTCCATTTATTCCCCCATCATCATAATAATAGCTAACAACAGAGATATTCTAGGTACTTTTAGATATTAACCCAATTCTCACAACCATCCTATGTAATTTTGTTTCTGATTGACAGAGGAGGAAAAAGGTACAAGGTGGTAAAATAACTTTCCCCAAATCAGTGTCAAGCCAAGATTCAAATCCAGGCAAATGGTGCCAAATTCTGAGTTCTCAACCTTTCTAGGAGTATGTCATACTTTCTGTTCTTTCCTCAAACTTCCTCCTCCTCCCACCTTTTTCAGTTGGTTATCATTTTGGTTTTTCTCCAATGAAGGTACCCAGTAAAGAACTTCCACAAACCTCCACTATCACATTTACCCACCAAATTTCATCTGTGCCTGTATGTACTGTCTTCCCTTCTGAACCATACCCAAACCAGTCATTCTTCTATCTAAGCAAACCCTTCCTCTTGGGCACTTGGCCCTATCCCTCCTCCTAAGGACATTGCTCCAGCAATTGCTGCTCAGCACCCCCACACACACCCCCATCCTGTATCATGTTCCCTCTCTACAGGATTATCCCCACTGACATACATTCTGTCACTGTTCCCAACTTAAATCTCAAATGAAGTATGGATCTTAAGGCAATTTTGCTAAGTGAAAAAAGCTAGGCACCACCCCTCCATCCCAAATTCTGATTCCATTTGTATAAAATTCTTGAAAATGCAAACTAAACTGCCAGTCTGTGGTAACAGAAGTAGATCAATAGTTGCCGGGGGAGGAGGGGCAGGGAGACAAAGGAGGAATTACCAAGGGGCAGGAAGAAACTTTTGAGGGTGTCGAACATGTTATCTTGATTGTGGTGATTTCGTGGAAGTACACGTCAAAATATATCAAATAGAACACTTTAAATATGTGTAGCTTATAGCCTATCAACTACACCTCATTAATAAAAAAAAAAAAAAAAAAAAAACCACCAAAAAAACCTCTTGACCCCATATCCCTCCAGTCATTGCCCAATTTTTCCACTCCTCTTTATGGTAAAACTATCCAAAGAGCTATCTAAACAGTCTCCAATTTCTAGCCCTTCTGTGACTTTCTCTTTCCATCTCCTCTCCCTTGCTCCACACCAGCTAAACTGGCCACCTTGCTGTTCCTAATTCCCGAGGCATGCCTCTGCCTCAGGATCTTTGAACTCTGCCCTTACCTGTCAAGGATCCCTCACTTCCTTAAGAACTTTGCTCAACTGTCACCCCAGCAAGGCCTTCCTTAACTATTCCATTTAAAACTTCAACCCACTTGTCTCCCCTATCATTTCCTATCTCCCTCCCCTGCCTGGTGGTTCTCCACATCATTCAGCACTATCTGATCCACTATATACTTTACTTGTTTATTCAACATCTCCTGCAACTAGAATATTAGTTCCAAGAGAGCAGGAATTTGAGTCTGTTTTGTTCCTTGCTATAACCCCAATTCCCTGGCCTCTAATGTGTCTGAAGAAGCATCAGGATTAGTGTCTTTGGAATCACTTGCTTGTAAAAAAGAGAAACACACTCTCATCTAAGCAAAAATAATTTATTAGAGGAATTCCAAAGAATCTCATGGACCTCTGGGGGGAGGAAGTACAGCCAGAATAAGGGACATAGCCATCAGGAACTAAGACTGTTTCTCTCTCATCTAGTCTCATCCTAAGGTAGGATGATCTGTCTTTATTTTCTCTGCACTAGGTTTCATTCTCCCTTCTCTCTGCAGACAAGCTTTCTCTCCTGATGATCCAAACACAGCATTCCCCACCTCCCACATTTTCCGAGATCGTGAATAACTTATAAGTCCCAGTTACAAATCCCTGGTAAGAGAAGGCTTGAGTCAGTTGACCTGCACTTCTGGTCCAGTTACCCATGACTGAAGGAATAGGCATGCTGCCACCTACTTACCGATAAGTGTTTTTTTCAGAGTCTAAGAGGGTATTTTGTTCATAGGAAAAACTAGTTACTTGCTAAAGTTAAGCATTTAAAATATCTCCTTAAGCATGTAAGTTTAACTTACAAACATTCCACTTAGAAAATGAATACATTTTAATAATCACTTTCAAGGGAGCCTCTAACTAATGTTTGGTAGAATTCATTTAAGTTGAACATACTAAATTTAACAGTCCCATTTACAATTCAAATTCTTTTAAATGACTTAATAGCATTTATAGGTTCAAGGAATTTAATTCTCTTTTAGACAAGATTGGGTGCGTTCAGAATGGTAAAGCCATAGACTGATTCTGTTCTAAATAGCACTTCAAATGTTTGACCCAACAAGAAAAACCTTCCTGGATGCTTAACTCTTATAAATATAATAAATTAAACATAAAGTGACTTTCTAAGTTCTGAAAAACATCTCAATATTTTTGTAGGCTTAGTAACATTTAAAAATACCTCTGAACTAAAAATTCTATGTCTAAAAATCTGCTAGGCATTTTTAATTAGAATCTTAAGGCCAATGTCACATACTGTAATATGCCAATTATGTTTAAATACTTCAAATAGGAAATACTATAGTTTGTCTCAATGAATGTAAAAACTCCTGAACTTAACATTAAAGTATTTATGATTATGGGGATTGTTTCCTTTTTGAAAATTTATAATCATTACATATTTCATTTGAGAACTATAGCACTCAGTGAGGTTTTATTAAATGAGTAGTTTAGCCTTAGCAGGCAGACCAGTTCACAGTGCTGGGATGATGAAGCACTCAAGTTTGGGAACTTCAAAAGTGAATGAACTTCTTTAGTTAATTCAATTTTAACTGAGAATAATACCAACCTTAGATGGTTGTTGTGAGAATCAAATGAAATAATGTATGAGAAAACTCTTGTCACATGTCACCTACCAGATGGCAGCTATAGTTTTAGATAGAATTTCAACTTCTCATTTTTACTAGTATGCAAATTATCAGCATACTTTTGAAGTTTATTTTTTTAAAAGCTTTTCAACAGAAATTTTGTTTAAATAAATTTACTCTCTTCAACCTGAAGTTTCTGATCTTGACTAACCTCATTACTCAGGGAAGCAAACTCCTGATATCTTACAAGCCGTTGTACTACATGGATTGCTTAAATCAATTTGCCCAAGAGAAACTAGACCCTATGTTTGAGCATATGCCATTACTAGAACATTTTGAGCATATGCCATTACTAGAACATATAAGTATGCCACTTTTTTCTGCTTTAAAAAAAGCTGAATTTACAGAACTAAAATTATGAGAGATTTGCATTACAAAATCTTCCTCTAAGGATTCTTCTAGCTCAAGACATTTTTCTTTACAGATTATTAACTACTTGAGGTGGGGTAAGAATAGGGGGAAGGTAGAAGAGGTAGCAATTGTGACATCAGTGTGCTAAAAGTCACTATCCATTGACTATCCATCAGGAATTAATACATCTCAGAAAGCCAATAAGAAAATAAAAATCTCTTTATAAAAAAATGTGATTTATATTGAACTTTCAAAAACACAGCTATTTTTCAAAGCAAACTGCTCCAGTCTGGGGTTCTCAAACAAGATGATTATGAAGAACAATGGGAAAAAAAATCTAAAGACAAAGCAGAGAAAATAGTTCTCAGAGGATTAGGTGGCTACAAAATAAGTTCCAAACAAATATATAAAATAGCTGAAAGGTCATTCCCCTGACCTAAGCAAAAATGAAAATTTGGTAGAAAGACTGAATACTGAAAGGAAGGGGAAAAAAACGTGGTCCAGTAAGGTCTATCTGTAGACCTTGTTCTGATAAGGACAATCAAGATTAAAGAAGTAAAAAGAAAAACCTGGGATGGCGCACAATTTTTAGCCAGCTAGTGTTGATTATTAAGAGCTGACCCCTGATTTGCCACACTTGAAACACATACCGTCCTATTACCAGCTAGAGCAGATTATTAGCATGTGATCTAAGACAAGTGACAATATCAAGGAGGAGAGGCAAGCTAAGCAGGAGCCTGGAAATCCCAAGGGCACTGATTACAGTGAAGAGTTTTTTGTTGCTGTTGCCATTTGTTTTTGTTTTCCAGGACAGAAGTAAAAAAAAAAAAAAAACGAAAAAAAACAAGACTCTGTTCCTTTGGCAGAATTCCCAGTTGGAACCCTCTCCTGAGGGTCCATGTTTGAACTCCCTTCTTAATACTTACCCAAGTGTAGATAGAAAACTTTGCTGTATTAAAATTAACATCAACTCATCCAATGTAGACATATAGTGTGACCATGTCAATTTAGATCTTCTAGCTGAAGATGACATAAAATAATTCAAAATATTACATGAAAAACCATGTCTTAAAATAGGTACTTATTTACCAATCATAATTATTCCAGTCTCTTCCAAAAAACTGCTTCTGTAAATAGTTTTCTTAATGTATCAAAGAGATTCTCTTTCCAATGGTTAATAGAGTCAAATCTATTCCAAGTTAGGAGTTCTTATATGTCTTATTAAGCAGACACTATGATTCTATCTGCTTGTTCTCAAGAAATCCATCAGCTGTATGTTTGAACACAGAAGTGCTTTCTTTCCTTGTCATGGTAGCAAACAGCATATCCATCATCCCCAAGGTTTCTAGTAGTTCTCTTTGATAATCAATCTCTTTTTCTACAAGTCCCTGAAGTACCAAAAACTTTTTATCAACTACAGGTGACTGACCAATCACAGGCAGATAGATATCTAAAAAGAGAGAAAGAAAACACATTAACTATGAACATCTTTATACAAATAAGTAAAAAGCAATAGTTAGATAAAGTATAAAAATATTAAATATAAAGGCACTGAAAAATCTGTACTTATTTTATAATTTATGATTTATAGAAAACATAACGATCCATCTAGATAAATTTATTTCAAAAAGAAATAAAGTACAGAGTGAAGGGTCTGATTTATTTTCATTTTCCCATTAAAAAAAAAAGTTGACCATTATAAATGTTTATGAAAAAAAAATTTAATCATAACCCTAGTCCCAATCAATTCAAAGTCACACCACTGTAAACATTTTATTCCATTTTATATTGCATCAATTATTGTTGGTGTTGTCGTTTGTTTGCTCCATGAAGATCCTTTCTGGAGAATTGATAAAAACAAAATATTTTGATCTACTTGATTTCCATATTTGATTTTATTATTTGACACTCTACTTTTGCAAGTATGCTAGGATTTTCAAGTTTTAACAACTACTTACCAATAATTATTTCAGCAGCATTGATCAAAACAGGGGCAAATCTTGGCTGAGACAGGTTCCTACAAAGCAAAAGTTCTATTTAATGAAAATTGGTAACTTTAAAACTTCTTAAAACAGATCTAATGTTCTGTCAGTTCTCTACAAAGATCAGACTAAACGTCTTTCATTTGGTGATAAAGAAGGACTTCAGATGCAAAATACAAGTGTCTCATAGACATAAAACATACCTTATCAAAAAATTAAGAACACGACTAATTTCCTTTTCATCCCGACCTGCAAGGGCATTTGCAAGGACTCCTCTTCGATTTAGCTCCTTTATGATGGAAACTGTAATTTCAGGTGTCTTTATCGTACAGTCAGGCTAGAAAAATTATCAGAGTCAACATGAGCAGACAAGACAACACAAGGAAAAAATCACTGTCTTGCACTAAATTACCAAGTTTGAACAGGTTTTTCCTTTCAGAGTCCCAAGTCACAGTAGTGCACAAGGCAAGTAATAAAATGATTCTTTTAAAAATGCTCCTCACTCACCTCAAGAACTCTGTCAAGTGCCTTAGAGATTCGAAAATTTTTCAGATCCCTGTCATACAATTCTAGGTGTTTCTTTCCTGGCCTGTTGATTAAAATGTCATCCTGAAAAGTAAATTATAGAGGAGAAAAATCAATTTGCGTAAAGTTCAACTCAAAATAAACTTTTTCTTAATGAAGTGGTATTTTTTTTAAACAGGGTGCCCTGAACTATATCACAAATAATGTTCATATGCCCATAATGCAGATGAAATGAAAATGGAATAATTTGCCAAATCAATGTGTTCTTACTCTTTCATGATTTTAACTTACAACAAACACAATTGCCTCAATTCTGGGCAAAAATTACTCATTTCAATTCCCTTTACATGGCAGGTAGTGTGATTTAGTACAAAGAGAACTAAAACAAGAATCAGAGATATTTAGATCTAGTCTCAACAACTCTAGATACTAGTAATAAAACCCTGGATCAATCACAACTTCTTTGTGTCTCAATTTTCTCAGATGCCAAATGGGGACTTTATTGGCTCTACGACTTTTCAGCATTGTTCAGAAGATCAAATCAGCTAGCATGTGAAAGACACTACTCTGCATGTGATAAAGCATTGTAACATTATGTTACGATTGAGAATGAAATAAAGTAGTCTTTGTTCCCGATTCTACTCAATCCATCAATCTAAAGATAATTCTGATGTAGACAAAAGCAAAATAAAGTTAGTTGCCTGTGAACTATGCTTTCCAATAACGTGCAAGGAATGGAGTTGGCTACTCTAACAAATTTCACCTTTTGAACAAATATGCAAAATACACAAATACCCGTTGCTTCATGTAATTTTTTCCTTTAATAAAGGTTCGATACGCAGGTCGTCTTCTCCTGGGAAGATAATCCTTCTTTGCTTCAGATTTCCGATGTTTAACACTCAGTATTCCATTGGTCATTCCTACAACGATTGTTTCATCTTCATGCTAACAACAATTAGAAAAATCAGTTAATCTATTCCTAATTCATAATTTACAGTACTTTTAATTCAAAATAACATTTGTAATGTGCTTGCTATTAATACATATTTTCACCAACAGTTCCATTCAGATAGATACTCTGCCTAACGATGATCTATGCAAAAAGAGCAAAATCATTTTTTCCTCTAGGATACAGTGTTGATAGAACTTATTTCACTTGTAAAATATCACTGGCAAAGCTTGTATAATAATACACAGTAATAGCATCAAGGATAACACGGTGGCATGACTTTCTACAATCTTGCCCCCTAAAAATATTTTTTAATAAGCTTTCCTCTCCCAAATCAGATTTTTTTTTTTAAAGCCAGTCAAATTTAGCAGTGGGGGGTTGTATACCAATTTTAGTGACACTAATGTTAGTAAGTTCTGATAACCGACTACTACTGGACCAGCCCCAATTCAGACTTCTATATAATATATTAAAATGTCTTCCTGCCCAATATGGGTCCTAATGAAATTTGACAGCATACATTTCAGAAAGAACGGTTAATAAAGAAAAGAAGATATTTCATTTTGTTGACCCCTTCTCCACCCACCTTTTTGTCTGCTCAGAGAGCCAAATGCCTTTACAGAATATTATAATATCCTTGAGTTAAATAGGTTGAAGAGAGATTTATCAACTTCCCAGGTCCTGTACTTAGTGTTAACAATGCCTACAGAACTGTACTTAGTTTAAAGCTATGTAGTGAGTGGGACCTAAGCCTAAATTTATGCTAAGTTATTAGGGGAAGTCACATATTCTAGCAATTATCTTAAATATCAAATGTGCAAGAACACTTATTCAAATCCGAGATAAACCCTGAAATTCCATTTAGTTTTATTTAACAGGCAAAGTTAGTGACAGCTTTAAAATGAGCTAAAAGTACTTACTGAAAGTGCAAGACTTAAAATTGAAGCTGCATAATCAAAACTGTGAACTACTTTGTAGGAAGTTGTGCTATATACTTTCACTTTCCTAATAAAAAAGAAAAGCTTTGTCACAAATCCTCTTAGAAATGAGCATGAAACTCAAAATATGAATACTAAAACTTACACAACAGTGAAGAAAAACAATAATTAGTAATGTTAATTACAAAGTAATTCATCACTGAATCCCTTAAAAAAAAGTGAACAGTATATCAGCATTAATCATAATGTCTGCATGACTTTGACTAGCCACTTCTAAAAGAAGATAGACCACGAATCACTCTCATCTGAAGATAAAAAGTAAAGAAAAAGTAGCAATGAAAGTACATCAAAACAGCAGGGTTTCTCAACCTCAGCATTACTGACATTTTGTGCCATAGAATTCTTTGTTGTAGGGGCTGTTCTGTGCATTGTAGAATGTTTAATAGCACCCCTGACTTCTACTGCCATATAGTAAAGGCACCATGCCCTGAAGTTGTGACAAAAGCCAAAAATGTCTCCAGATATTGTTGAATGCCCGCTGGCAGACAAAAATCACTCTAGGTTGAGAACCACAGCAAACAGAGCCAATTTACCCTTAGCTTTTTAGGGATATATCTAAAAATCAAGTTCCAAATTGCCTAGTAAAACTATTTCAGAGAATTTGCCATACATTTACATGATAACTTCTTCTCTATTAAAAAATATTTTCTAGCTTTTAAAATATGTATTTTTAAAAAATAAACATACTGAAAATGAAGGCTTTTCATAATGGGAGACAAAATGGAAATATGGAAATAAAATGACCAACAATAGATGAAAAGTAAATTCTAGAACTGTGGCACAGTTCTAGTCACATGTGGCTATCGAGCACTTGAAATGTGGCTAGTGAAAATAAGGAACAAAGTCTTTAATTACAATTTACATTGATTACATATTAAAATATTGTATATGTTTTATATATATTTTACTTTTGTATTACATATTGGGTGAAACAAAATATATTATTAAAATTAAATTTTTACCTAGTTTTTTTTAACCTTTCTTAATGTGGCTGCTAAAACATTTAAAATTACATATGTGGGGCTAGGTAGTTAGCTCACTTGGTTAGAGCATGGTATTATAACACCAAGGTCAAGGGGTTCAGATCCTCATACCGGCCAGCCACCCAAAAAATAAATAAAATAAAATTACATATGTGGCCTATATTTCTACTGGACAGCACTACTCTAGAACATTAACTAATGGAGTTCTAAATATCTATTTAAAATAGTAATATTTGGATCACATTAATGTGTAGAAATGTCCACACGAAGCTTCAAATTTTAAAGGATATAAACTAGAATATATACCTATATTCATTATAAAAATTTCAAAATCCATGAATGCATAATAACGATTTTAAAAGAACCTATAGAATAAAATTATTTTAAAAGATTATCATTTGTATGGTTGAATATAGTGCTCAAATATGTAAGTTAAAACAAATTATGTAAAGGGAGAAAATAAGTAACTATGTAAATTATAGGTCAAAACTATTTTCAACTCAACAGATTTTTTTTCATGGAAATCATTATTGGAATACTTATTACAAATACTGCTGAAATAAGTCATTTCCTCAAGTGGTAAACACTTGTACACTAATAATAATGAACAAAGAAAATTAAAATGCTAACCTATCCAGTGAGCCAGAGAGTAACCTCTGTCCAGAGCTGCTCAGACATAAACACGTCACAGTTTTGTGATGATTCTTCAAAGACACTAGCAACTGTCCTCCTTTTAACATGTCCCAGACTTTAACATAGCGACCTCCTATAAAAAGAAATAATCATTAACTTGATATTCTGCAGATATATTCAAAATTTTAAAGATCTAAAAAGTATTGTTCACCTGACACTCCACAGCACGGAGGCTGAGCGAGGGATTCCAGAACCAGACTGCTTGGTTTAAATACTTGGCTCTACCACTTACTAGATATGTGACCAATAATAATAGTGAAGTTCCTACATCACAGAACCGTTATGACAAATAACTTCATATTTGTGAAGTACATAGAACTGCTTAGCAAAATAAAAAGTGTGGCTGAAAAATATCTCATTTTAAGAAAATTATAATAAAGTCACTCTTCAAAAGAAATTCTGTATAACCATGGAAATGAATAAAGTGGATTTTATTTCCTAAAAATTTTGTGAACCCCAACAAAACTAAAAAACGTCCCTATAATTTTATTCTGAGAGTTGGAAATATCCTTAAAGGTAATTTAATTCAATGATTTAAAAAGAATTTTTTAATATAGCATTTTCTTTCAACAAAACATCAAGCAAAAGTCTAGTACAGAAAACAGAAAACGGAGTGGGAAGGAAGAGTGAGGTTCTTATCTACCCTGATTGGGGAACAGGGACTGGAACCCCACCACTCACATGTGGCAGCTCATGAGAGGGACTACAGTTTGAAACCACTGATCTAGTCCAACCTCACATTTTCAAGGTTTAGAGAAATTCAACGATTGCCCAGTCACACAATTAGCTAGTGGCACAATGGAGATTAGCACACAGGTATCCATTCTTCCTGTTCAAATAGATCTTATTTCCATTTCCCAAAGTAACAGCAAGAAAAGTAGATACACCTCACAATGTTATCAACTTTTTTTTTGGCGGCTGGCTGGTTTGGGGACCTAAACCCTTCACCTGGGTATTACAACACTGTGCTCTAACCTACTGAGCTAACCAGCCAGCCTATTTTTAAATCAAATAGGCACTGGGTAAGAGTATAAAACAGAATAATTTCTACCTAGATTTTAGAATTAGGGCAAAAAAAGGCTTAATTAAGAAAAATTAGAGCCATATATATGCTATCAAGTATACATACAACTTATACACTCTTCTAATGTCAACACATTTTTACTTTATTAGCAAATGAAAAAAGCCAATTTACTTCTTCCATTATAATTATGAAAATGCTCTATGCTCAACATAACAAAAAAACACCTAAGTTCAACTTGTTGAAATTGTATCAAGGCCCCTTTTGATTCCACATTATCTCCTCCTCTCGCACTATCAGCTATATGCTGGGTAAGGGCATTTCAATCAAGAGAGTCACATAAAAAGAGACAAGGCTGATTCTAGATCTGAAATAACCTGTTTTCAAAAACTGCCGTAGATATCTTAGGTAGTTATAACAGAAGGAGTATGACCTAGATATCCGGGGTCAAAGAAAATGGTACAGGTTAAGTACATAATACAGGCTCTCGAGTTCTGGGATTTCAGATCTGCCACTTACCCACTTTGCCTTGGAAAAATTAATTACACTGATAAATTATAATAGCAATTGATAAAGAAATAACTGATTCAAGACTAACAATACTGAAAGCTATTTTTGAAAGAAATACCTGTGGATACCAGAAGACCTCCAGAAGGGAAAAGCAGGACGCTCTCCACTGGATGCCCGTGCTCAACAAAAAGAACACTCTTATTTGTCCGTGCATCAAACATCTTCACAGTATGATCATATGACCCTAAAATGTTAATTTTTTGTATTATGTGAGTTTCAAACAAAAACTGTGTGTGTGTGTGTATCCAGACGTCAATTTTAAAAGAAAAAAAAGCTTAGGTGGAATTTTAAAGACACATATTATACATACATACATGAAGACACAATACTTCTTAAACCCTTTGCTACCAGTGATTGTTTCTGAGGAAGCACTATACTATATTACACAGAATTTAACTTGCTCTGATCTTAAACTATTCCTATCTTCAGGGTACTGTCACTACTGAATCATCTGGGAATCTTTGCATAGGCACCCACCCACAAAGGCTAAACTGCAGTATTTGTTTCTCGGCTGCTAGAGGTTCCCTGAAAACCAGGGCACCAAACCCATTTACAGGTCTGACAGTTTATGTTTTCAAGACAGCCTGATTTTTCCAAATACACTTGGAAGACAAGAACCACCAAAAGAAGAAAAAGAAAATCAAAAAACAATTGGATAATTAATCAGAAACATATTCCTTTATAAAAAATGTTTACACCTCTCCATCCCAAAAGAGTACCACAGCAACATTAAAGTATATCCCAGTAAGATTATCTTCTTCAGGAGGGAAAAGAGCTCACCAACCTGTTACAAAGAGATCCGGGTTCAATTTGCTAGCACATCCACACCTCACATAATCAGAATGTTCTTGGAATGTAAGAATTTCTTTGGAGTTTGGAATATCCCATAATTTAACTGTATAATCATCAGCCCCAGAGATCACATGGTATTTATCAGCTGTAAAATCTACTGTATGAACTGCTCTGAAAGATCAAGGATCAGTTTATTAAAAAGCAAGAAAAATATTATAGCACCTTCTAACTTAAAATGCTTTTTTACCAACTCAGTTCCAGGAAGTATTTGTAGAGGGAAATTATGAGAGAAAAAGAAAACCTTTAAAACAGATGTCTGCCTCCAAGACAGTTTAGAAATGTAAATATCCCTGCACTATGAAGTTAATAAGAATATTAAACAATAGCCTTAAAATTATATTCTAGTATGTTAACAACTCTACTTAGCTGCTTAATAAAGATGAATATTCTAAATGCTGAAATAAAGGCATTTTTAATTTAAAAAAATTTTTTAACTCTAAAAAGACTTGCCACTAAGTAGGATCATGTTAAGTGAATTTTGTTATATTTTAAATGTTTTACTGATGGGGAAAGACCATCCTAATAATACACAATAAAAAGCACTTATGAGATTTTTAAATCAGTAGCAAATTTCAGCAATGATATTGGTAGTCCTGAAACAAAGTTATAATATAGAATTGTAGTGGCCATTCAATTTTATCAAGGGGCAAAATACTACAAATCCAAGAAGAAAAGGAAAATCCACCTTCCAACTTGGCTTCAACATGACAGCCTCTAAGATAGTCCAGGGCTATAAAGCTCTCATTAATAGTTGTGAGGTTGCCTGTGGATCAGTGATTCTTAACTTCAACTACGTCACAGACCCCACTGAGGAGTTAATAAAAGAACATTTCGCTAGATAAACATACATTTCCTAAAATGTCATGTACAATTCTAGGGAATTCATAAGCCCCATGAAATTGGACCACGGAATCCAAGTTAAGCACCCTGTCTTAGAACAACCAGGAAATAAAGTACAAACAAGTACATAATCTTCATAGAACTGTTCTGTTTTTATTCAAAGCCCAGAGAAAGAACAGAACTTACAACAAAACAAAACAAAAACACATAAAAACTGTCTCTCACTTTGTATGGCCTTCAAACTGCCTGAGGGGAGCCCTCCCACTTATATCAAAAAGTTGAATTCCACCGTCTTCACTGCCAGCCACAAGCAATCTACCGTCCTGTCGAAAAGTAGCACAGTATGCTGTGTCTTTAAATCGGGAAAAGGTTTTTATAGGTTCTTGGGAGTATCGGCCATAAATGTGAATCTACAAGATAAAAAATAGTATTTCATCAGATGGTTCAAGGTCAGTAGTAAACTGTACAAAAGAAAAATAAAGACATTTAATATTGTACTTACCCTTGAGGAAGCTGTGACAGCATAATTATATGGAGGCTGTGGAGAAAAGTCTACTTTCGATACTGCTCCAAACTCCTTAATCTGAACAGGGGTCTTAATGAAAAATAATACAGAATATTAGCAGAGTTACAACTGGTAAGTCCCATTTAAGCATTATTTAATTTTTTACAGATGATTTCTTCTTGTTCTTAGTAATATTTACTAGGTTGTATTTAATACAGAATTATGAAGAAAGCAAAAAAGGTCCATATCCCATCACCCATACTATCCCTGTTGCCATTAAAATAAATAAATCTATGGTTAGAAAGCCACAGGGGAAAAAAAAAGTTATGCCTATACCAGCATACATTTTATCATGTTTTAAAAATGACACAAAGATGATTATAACCTGCAGGCTCTTCCAAACCTTGCTTTTTTTCACTTGATAAAACATTTTAACTAACTTTTCATATGAGCAGTAGATTTACCATCCATTATAAGACACACCATAATTTACTATACCAGTCTACTATTAATAGACATAGGTTTTTCAAGATCTAATATTACAAATAATACTTCAATGAACATCTTTATACATATACTTTAGCAACCTTTTGGGAATATATCCATTGAGTATGTTCCAAGCTGTGAGAGTACAAGGCCAAAAGGTATGTACATTTTTAAAACCATGATAGATATGGCCAAATTGCCATCCAAAAAGTTTGCACCAATTTCCCTCCCTCAAATAGCAATGATGACCAAAATTTTTCATTGGTACCAATAGATGAAAAATAGTATCTGAATTACTGTCTTAACTTGCATTTCTTTATTTACAATTAAAGCTGAGGCTCTTTTAATATATTTACTGGCCATTTAAATTTCTTTTCTCATAAACTTCCCAATTCCAAATTTGTCAATTTTTCTATTTAGTTCTTCAATTTTTAAAAAGTTATTTGTAAGCCTTTTTAGATGATACAGAAGAACTAATTTCACACTACTTCTTCCTTAGATTAAGAAAGGCAAGAAAATATCTTCTTGCTTATGAGATTCAATTCTAAAATTTAATTCATTTGGCTTGATTAATCATCTATTCTGGGCTAGGCACTTGTATCGTTAAACTGATCAAGCAGTATGGACTCTCATAAAATTCCAAGAAAAAACAGATGTCTACTTATCCACCCAAACTATAAGCTGCGGATAGATTATTTTTAGTTACTAGTTCTCTGTTAGAGTATACAAAGTGCAACATGTGCTGGAGAAAATGGCATAATGCTCCTCACTCATTATCTCCCATACTCACCTTATAATTGTTCCAGTACAGTGTATCTTGAGTGATTTTTTCACCAAGTATAGGATATGTCTGAATAGCTACAGGTTTATAACCAGCCATAATTTCATATAATTACACTGTTATCCAAGGGTCAGTAGTTTGCATTTGATGTTAGAAATAATTATAGTGATTCTCCCTTTAAAAGTCTGAAAAAGAAAATATTTTATATACATGGATTAATCATAAACTTTTACACAGAGTTATGATTTTCACTCTACCTTCTTTCAAAAGGATGTGTGGAAGTTTATTGATTAGTGAACAATAAACCATTTAATTGAAAGGAAGAAGAGACCATCTAAAGGAAACAGAAATAATACAGATAAGGACTAACATACTGCACCATCTACTCAGCTGTACACAGAGACCGTACACAAATGTTCTCACACCTAACCAACCTGTTTATAACACCTGGGAATAAATCTGGCTCAGCCTGCCAGTAGCCAAACCAGACAGAAGTGCAATAGCTTAAAGAGTTCATTATGTGACAACTGAAAACATTAGAGTGAAACTGCAAACACAAAAGTTTGCTGAAACTAAGCTTAAGATGGTATTTAATCTATAAAAATATAGTCTACAGACTTGACTTCCTGAAAGCCTAAAAATGCCAAGAAGAAAACAAAGTGAACATTCTAATGTAGAAGCTTAAAATTAAATTAAAATTAAAAGATAATGTTCTGATAAAGAAACTTAAAAATTAAATTAATTTTACAAGATTTAAAGAGTAGGAAAGAAAACCAGAAAACAGCAATTCTGAAATTAAATTCTAAATTAAAAGACAGAATAGAGAAAAATAAGTTAAAATTTTTAACTAACATGTAATTAAGTCTAAACATCTTTCCAAAACTACTCAATTGCAACAGATTCAACATTAGCAGGTGAAGGATTCCAGAGGTGTTACATTAGTCATCATCTATTCCAAAAAGCCTGGAAACACTACATCAGTAATGTTACTGATGTAACATCAAATAAATAAGCATGACATATTTTAAAGGCTGTTTTGATGAAACATGGCAAACAGTAATTAAAGGGGGAAAACTTCTGTTCATTCGAGTACCTATAATGTGCAGGACACTGTTCTAGGCACTGGGGATACAATGGTGAGTAAAGCAGACATGGTCTGTGACCTCACATACAGTAGTCGTCCCTCAATATCCATGGGAGATTAGTTCCAAGACCACCCAAGGACAACAAAATCAGATGCTCAAGTACAAAACATAAAATGACATGGTACTTGCATATAACCTATGGATATTCTCCCTGACATGGTATTTGCATAGATTCTATGCACATTCTCCCCTATACTTTTTAATCTCTAGATTACTTATAATACCTAATACAATGTAAATACTACGTAAGTATATAAGTATAGTTGTACTATATAGTTTAGGGAACAATGACAAGAGAAAAAGCCTGTACATGTTCGGTACATACACAATTTTTTTTAAGAACGCAGCTGACCTTTAAATGACATGGGTTTGAACTGCACGGGTCCTCTTACATGCAGAGTTTTTAACCAACAGCTGATTGAAAACACAGTATTTGGAGGATGAGGAACTCGAATATGTGGAGAACTGACTTTTCTTGTATGCAGGTTCTACAGAACCATCTGTGGGACTTGATTATCCATGGATTTTGGCATACTCAGAGGGGGGAGGGGGCCTGGAACCAGAACCCTCACATATACTGAGGGACAGCTGTATTTTCAGGCTGAGATTGGTTGCATCCATAGATGCAGAATTCACAGATACAGAGGGCAGACTGGACTCCAATATTTTCTATTTTGGCTGGTGATGAGCACCAGCTAGGAATCTAGACTCAGCCTTGACTTGTCCTCCCTCCTCACTCCTAAAAACCAAAGTTAACAAGACCTGCTGATTTTCCTCCCAAATCTTTGTAAACTTCTTTGCGTCCACTTCACCCCTAGGTTCCACTGCCCTAATTCAGACCTTCTCGTCTAGTAGTGCAACATCATTCTAAGGTCTCACTGACTCCCATCCATCTTCCAAATAGCCACCAGCTGTCCTTTTCTACAAAACCCAACACTGCCTAGAAAATAAGGCCCAATCTCCTTAAAATGGCATGTAAGGCCCTCTGTTGATCTCGCCCTTGCTTACCTTTCCAGCCTCACCTCTTGTTATTCCCAATTGTTTACTGTTCCCTTAACATACCACACTCTTTCTTGCCTCAATATCTTTGCTCACTTGTGCTCTCTGCCAGAAATGCCCTCTACCTACTTCCTATTTATCATTTAAGTCTCAACACAGCAATCATGTCCTCCAAGAAAACTTCTCTGATCCCCAAGGCTGGGTCAGGCACCTGTCTTCTATGATCCTATTCGATTCTGCATATCTCTGTCAATACCCATAATTACATTGCATTGTAACAATCTCTTTTCCCTGTTAATCTGAACATTTTGTGTCAGGAAGATTTAAAAGAAAGCACTGAAAGAATGTGGAAGGAAAGTAAGGAAGCATTGTACTGAGTTCTATGGGAAAATAAAAAATTAAATTACAAATGGTGCTTATAATATGAACATTGCTATAGAGCAGGGGTTGACAAACTTCTTCTGTAAAGAACCAGATAGTAAATATTTTAGGCTTTGTGGGCCAACAGGCAAAATGAAGAATATTATGTAATTATTTATATAACAAGAAAAAAATTATCCCAAATATTTATTAACAATCCCCCCAAATAACTATAATTTTGTTTATGAATGGGAAAAATGGTATTTTTGGGGGGAGAGGAATAACATTTTGCTTAATTCAGGCTTAAAGTCAGTGTTTCCTATCATCAAACAGATTGCAAACACTCATCTGTAAAAATCATTCTTGACTCACTGGATACACAAAAACAGGCACCAGGCGAGACCTGCCCCTTCCCGCCCCCTTTTGGCCTCTTATAGTATAGGAATATAGGTGAAGCAGTATCTAACTCTGCCTTGCCAGAAATAGTTTAAAACTTTACAGGAAAGAAGTGAGGAGTGGTAGCAGTGGTTTGCGAGATTACACAGAGAGGAACAGCGGGGAGTGGGGGGTGACAGGTGGGGTGGGGGGAGGGAGTGCAAATAGCATGAGGCAAGAAATGACATGAGAAGGAATAGGAAGAAAATGATCAGGGAGAGATCAGAGCCTATAACACTGGGACTAACTGAATAACAGATACTACTGCGATACGATGCAGAACATCAAATAAATGCTATGAAGTAAGGCAGAGTACTGAGAGCTCAAAAGGGGAAGACATAATTCTACCTGGGAGGCATCCGTAAAGTGTGCCATTTCAGCTGGACCTTGAAGTATAACATTAGAACTGCTTCACCACTTGAGATGGGCGCAAAGGCGAAGGGGGGGGGGGTGAAAGGAAAATGCGGGGTTAGCCATTCGAAACTGAGGGAACCTCCTAAGCAAAGACAGAGATAGGATTCTGTCCATTCCCTTGGAGAATTGCAGATTACTTCAGGGACTAATAACGGTGGGCAAGAGGGAATGTGATCGTAGAAGAGGAAAATCTAGGTCGAAGCAAAATTGCGGGGATCCTGAGAGGTCGGTGAAGGAGCATAGCCATTCTGTGGAGCCTGGGAGCATACCAGATTCCACAGGAAGGCCCGATGTAAGTCCGGTCCATTCCCAGTGGGAGCCGCCTTCACCTACCTCCGCTGGGCCCCGAGGGTCCGTCGGGGCACCCCACCTTCAAGGACAATTTCTTGGACTCCGCCAGCTCCCTACCCTGGACCGTTCTGGATCACTTACAGGAATCACGCGGACCCTCAAGGCTCCGCCGACACACAGGAAGAACGAAACGTCGCGCGAATATGACGTAACGGCGCATACTCACGAGACCCACGCAGCCCGTTGTCGCAGAGGCGGCGAGGAGATCCGGAGGAGGAGGAGTGGCCGGAAGAGCTTGAGGCCTGCGCTGGTGACCCAGAGCGGCCAACTAAAATGACCCTGTCTCCGTAGTATTTGGGCAGGATGGACCGTAGAGCGTAAGACATTAAAAAAAAAAAAAAAAAAAAAAAAAGAACGAAGAAAGAAACCCTGGAAGTCCTGATGCGGCACGTTTTTTTGCCAGAAGGTGAAAGAAGAAATCGGAAGTGACGTCGTGGCCAAAACAAGCCCGATCTTGGGGGCCTGTGCTCAATCTGTGACCGCAGATGGAAAGGCCCGACTCGCTCTCTGCTGTCAAAGGTGGTCGCAAGGTTCTGCGCGCCCACTCGGTCGGCCTCTTGCCCTTGTCCCCGGGATCCGCTCACCACGGGTGAGCGAGTTTCAGCCTGGGATTTTTCCGGCACAGCTAGCCGGTGGCGACAGAGCGGACTTCCCTCCTTACAAGCGTCTCCCCTCCAGCGGGCTCCTGTCCTGGGACGCCGAGACACCTGTCGCCAGTGAGGCATCATTCGTTTTCATAGCACTTTCCTCTCGTAGGACAATTCCAGGATAATGGAGAACCAGGGTGGGAGCGAGGAAGGGGCTCCTGTTATTAGCATTCACTGGGGCTAGCACAGTTGCCCACTCTACCTCGTGAGGCTCTCTCTCCCTTCATGCCTGCGCTCTGACAGAAGTGATCGTAGCTATCTTTGGCCTTACCCCTTTTTTCTCACAGCTTCCTCTGTTCAGTCTTTTTTCCCCTCCCTCTCCTATTCTTCAAAATTTTGGCTTACAAATCAACTTTGCCTCTCCATTCTAGAGTAGTGCCAAGATAAACGTTCTGTTTCCAACCACTCCCCGCCAAGCAAACTTGCTGTTCTCCCGTCAAAGACGAGTATCGTCTATAAACTCTGATTTATAATTTGGAAGCTGTTTAAAGCTGGAAAGAATATTAAAATGCCTATTTCAACACTTTATTTTACAGATGAATAAATCTCAAAAAATTTATATGATTTATCTGTCCAGGGTTGCACAGTTAGTTGGTGGCAATGTTGGGAATGGAAAGCCAGATCTAATCAGCAAATGTTTGTTGAGCATTTCTCGGTCATTTCAGGGTAGAAAAGAAAAGGAAAAACTGTTAAAGTTCAGACCAGGAAACATTTATGGAGCACCTTCTAGGACCGAATACTGTTTTGTGTACAAAGATTAGTAAGAGTGGTCCCCATCCTAGAGGAGTTTTCAATTTAGTGGGAGTTTAAATTGAAATTTTCAAGGCAATGGTAAATGCTGAAGTACAGATATATGCAGGGTGCTGAGAGAGCTCAGGGGACATGCACTTAGCCCACCCCTGGGTTAGAGGGTTGGGGAGATGGTTCTTCCCTCAGGCCAGACAATTCATATTGTGCAATTCCTTTTAAGGACCCATGGACCTCTGCATTGCACTTACATCTCCATTTGAATCACTGAACTAATTTTCTGTTCCGGTTTCCTTCTTTTCTCTAAAGTGTATTAACTTTTTTTTTTTTTTACCATGTGTTACTTCTTAAACTCTCCTCCAGTGGATTAATTTAGTGCTGCTGCTTGTCTTAATGGTCATGGGTGCTGGAGTCAAAAGAGTGGATATGTCTCTTATAATACATGCACTTCCTTTTCTCCTTTCTAGGGTGCACACGGTGATTACCTGTCCTGCCTACTCAAAGGATTGTTATAAGGATCAATCTTTGAAAATGTTTTTAAAACTGTAAACAGTGGTCAACTGTAAAATGTTATGGTTTGCCGGCCCCTGCCCCACTGTGATTCTAATGCATTTTTCTCTATTAATTCCAATTTTAAATCACCTTGCACCCTGTCAAAATTTCTAAGAACCAATAAACCCTATCATGAAAAAATTAACTGGATATTATTAATTTTCTTCCTGTCTCAAGTGATTATATACATCTGGGACAATTACATATCTTGGGAAGCCAATCCATAATCTACACACTTTATTTTTTATAAAAATGTATAGTAAGTTGCTAATGCTTGATCTGAACAAAAACTGATAAATAAATCTTGAGTTCATCAAAACCAAAGCTTTGTAAAGTCTTTCACTGTCTAGGAATCACAGATGTTATAGATAACAATAGTAATAAACTTGGATACAACACGAATTATATGTTAAATTCAACCTGAGAGCCACTTATATAAACATAGTGTGTTTTAAAAATAAACCTCAGGTAAGAGCTTAAAGTTTTAACATGTAAGTTTATTTTCATTGTTAGCCTGATCTTTTATCCATTTGGCTATGTTCAGGTATAGGAAAGGGGAGAAACAACTAAAATTTGTTGAAATGTAGTGGCAGAGATGAGAATGTTACTGTATATCATTTGGTTTTCACCAGGATCCTGTAAGGTTAATGGTGGTATTCCTATTTTACAAATGAGACAGGCATAAGAGAAGTTGAGTAACATGTACAGGTCATGCAGCTAATAAATGGTGAAGTTTAGATTTGTATCCAGGTTTTTCAATTTCTGAACATTGTATACTTTCTATTAGGTTATAGGTGCACATAAGAGTACTGATTGAAAGTGACTACTTTGTGTACTTTTACCTAAATTGATACAATACTTTTAATTTTCTAATTTTTTCTTGCAGATTTTTTAATATCCAGATTCCAAGAGTACACTGGATACTGCTCTATAAAACCAAGAGGAAGTCATGAAGAAATGTTTTAATTGAGTCTACAGTGAAAATTATGGCTACATCAGCAAATCTGGATATTGGAGCCCAACTGATAGTGGAAGAGTGTCCCAGCAGTTATAGTCTAACTGGCATGCCAGACGTTAAAATAGAACATCCACTGGACCCAAATTCAGAAGAAGGATCAGCTCAGGGTGTTGCCATGGGAATGAAATTCATATTGCCTAACCGATTCGATATGAATGTGTGTTCTCGATTTGTGAAGTCCTTAAATGAAGAGGATAGTAAAAACATTCAAGATCAGGTTAACTCTGACCTGGAGGTGGCATCTGTCCTATTTAAAGGTTGAAAGTTATGGTATAAATATCTACATTTGATTTTGGTTTTGTTTACTTGGGTGTGTGTTTTTTGGTTTTTTGTTTTTGTTTTTGTTTTTCTTCTGATCAAGAGATTTTGAGTTTGGGAAGAGAGTTTGGAAGTCATGTTTAGTATGATTTTCTAGAATCTCACAGAAACTAAAATTAAATAATTTCATGTTATATAATGCTTAAAGGAAGTACATGTTGATTTTTTAAAAATTTCTTTCCTAACCTTTGTTTATTTACAAATTCTCTAATGAAGTTCCTTATTTTAAGATCAGGGAAAAAAAATTCTTGTGTCTTTTAGAAATGAATTAGCTTAATATTCCCTGTTCCATGAATATTTAATTTGCTGTAGCTTCCTTTGCTTTAATATAGTAAAGTCTGTCATAATGCTGTAGATTTACTGAATAATAAAACTAATGTCTTAGAATGAAATTGCTCAAGATTAATACATTTTTTATTCTGGAATTTTTACTATAGTAGTATAGAGTTTTATGACAAAACTAGTATCACTTGATAAACAGTTGAGTTGAAGCTATTATACCTCATGTATTTCTTTTTTAATATAGACATTGACATAGAACTCTTATTGAAATGCTTTGTCCATAAGCATTTAAATAAGCTTAAAACAATGTTTTACTGTGTTTACATTTTTTTACTTAGCTGAATGCAATATCCATACATCTCCTTCTCCGGGAATTCAAGTAAGGCATGTCTACACCCCCTCTACAACAAAACATTTCTCACCCATAAAACAGTCAACTACTTTAACCAACAAACACAGAGGAAATGAGGTCTCTACCACACCTCTATTAGCAAATTGTAAGTATTTGCTACTGATGTATTGAAATATTTTTATTACTAATATAATTGTTTCAGGAGTTTGGCTTTGAAACACTATTTCCATCTAATGCATGTTCTCTGGATAAAGAAAATGTGGTATATATACACAGTGAAATGCTATTTAGCCTTAAATAAGAAGGGAATTCTGTCATTTGCGACAACATTGATGAACCTGGAGGACATTATGCTAACTAAGTAAATAAACCAAGCACAGAAAAGCAAATACCACAGGATCTTACATTGAAATATAAAAAAGTAGAAGGCAGAAGTAGAGTATACAGTGGTGGTTACCAGAAGCTGAGGGAGAGAAATGAATGGGAAAAGGGGAGATTTTGATCAAAGGTACAAAGGTTCAGCTAGACAAGAGGAATAAGCTTCGATGACATATTGCACAGAATGGTGACTTTAATAAACAGTGATGCATCATATATTTCAAAATTGCTAAAAGAATAGATTTTAAATGTTTTCACCACAAAAAAATAAGTATGTGAGATGATGGATTTGTTAGATTGATTTAATCATTTCACAATGTAAACACATATCAAAGCATCACATTGCAGTTCATAAATATATACAATTATTTGTCAACTAAAAATGAAAATTTTTAAATAAATAAATGCTTATTCTCTTTCTGAAAGCTTAAGTGATGTTCTAGTAGTTTTAGTAACTTAAAACTTTTTCATTTATGAGAATACTTCAAAAAGTTCATGGAAAAATAGAATTAAAAGAATACAAATCTTTCCAGGAACTTTTTGAAGAACCCTTGTATTACTGCATTTTAAAATATTTCATGTTTTATATTTCTTTGTTGAGAACAAATACAGATTGAAATATTATTAAAATCTTTATAGTTTATCTATAAAAACAATGAGTTATTTTGAACTCTGCAAATTAAGACATCAGTATTTTTGTGTTCTTGAAGTGCAAAGCCTCATATTTACTTATTAAGTAGATCACTGATCAACAGATGATTTTGTAGTAAAAGCTGAGTGATTTGTACTCTAATTTTGAATTTGAATATAAAATATGAATTTGAAACCACCTTTTTAAAAACTTTGAATCCACATTTTTTAAAATGTAGAATCATTCTAGAGGAAATAAATGAATTAAAGTTTTCATATTTAAACTAGAAAATATTCTGTACAGTATGAATACGTTAATCAGAGAAAACCAGTTAGCAATTTGATGTTAGTAACTGTATTTGGGAATATAATATAAATGTATCTTTATATTAATACATGGTGAAGTCTTTATCTTTACTTTTTTTTTTTTTTTTTTTGGCGCTGGCTGGTATAGGGATCCAAACCCTTCCTTGACCTTGGTGTTGTCAGCATCAAGTTCTCCCAAGTGAGCTAACAGGCCAGCCCACTCTCTTTACTTTAGAAATACTAAATCCCTCCTGATTTCTGAATCACATGCTGTAGCAGTTAAGCCAGGAAGAGCATTCCTCTAGGACTCTCACCTCATCTATTGACCATTAATAGTTTACTTAAATAAATTTGTATATGCCTCCTAATTGCTTTCCTTTCTGTATTAAGGCCATACAGTCATATCACTGAAGTCAACAATCAATCAAGTCCTACTAATTTTTAAGGAGAACTCTCATAGAACAATGCCTGTTCAACCATAAAATTTTTGAGCTGAAAATAAATACCTAGAGATCATCTGGTTCACAGCCCTCATGTTACAGACAAAAAGTGTTTAATTGGTTATCCAAGATCACACAGCTAATTAGCCACAGCTAGGCCTACACGCAAGATTTTATTTTTAAGGCTAGTTTTCCTCACTCCTACTAATGAAAAACCCATGGAGTTTTAAAATAAGAATATTTAGGACTTGAATAGAGTCAATAATAAGACAAAAGGAGTATCTTTTAGACCTATCCTCCTCATAAGTTTGGATACAGAAATAGCATTTTAAAAATTAAGTACCTAAACCATTTCTTCAGAATAAATCTCATTGATAATAACGATTTGCAGATGTCAGAATTACTTTAAATGAACATATAAGAGTCAATTCTCAATTATAGGATGGGTATTTGTAATGTTAGGATATACTTTAAGTTAAATTTTTATGGTGATAGTTTTTATTTGGGAAAAGAAAATTGTGGCACAAACATGAACGATGGGATGATGAAAGTGTACCCTACAGATATACATGAAGCATTTTATGGTATTGTTTTAGCTTTGTCTGTTCACCAGTTGGCTGCTCAGGGAGAGATGCTCTACCTGGCTACTCGTATTGAACAAGGTAATAGCCTATTTTTTAATATTTATTTAAAACAAATTCAATAGAATTTATTACATTTGGTTTGTTTTTTTTAATATTGGAAAGAATAAAGACAAAAACAAATAGTTGCATAATCTCACCAGTTAACCCAATGGACAGTACAAAAAGTAAAGTATAAAGGTTATAACTTTCTTTACCACAATGTTCTGTTCTCCAAAAGAAAACATATACGTTTTTTATATCTTCAGAAAATTTTTGTTTACATTATGGGTAATATGTGAGAATGTGTATATGGTTGTTATTTATACAAGAGGGGAAATATTGTACACAGTACGTTGCACTTTACTTTTTACACTTAATATTTGGAGAGCTTTCTGTGTAAGCACATGAAAATCTAGTTACTTTTAATAGTTCCATAATTTTGTATTGTATTGCATATATATATACTATTTTTTTTATTTTTAAGCCATACCGCTGGTGATGGTTGATTCTAGTTTGTTGCTATTAAATATCAATACTGTTGGCATTCTTTTTAAGTATATCCGTAGCATACATTTCCACAAGTAGATTTGCTGGGTCAAAGTGTAAGAATTTTTATATACATTGCTGGATGTTTGTCCTCACACCATAGCTAGAGTTATTTCCCATACTCTCATTGATACGGGATATATCAGACTCTAATTTTTGCTACTCTGATGGGTGAAAAATGGTATCTCATAGTAGTTTCATTTAGGTTTTTTAATTATGGTCTATTTGAATTTCTTTTGTGTGAACTGCCTGCTATATGTTGGTATATGAACTCTATCTAAATTAAGGAAATTAGCTTTTATTGTTTATGTTGCATATAGTTTTCTCCAGCTTGTCACTTTTCCTTTGACTTTCTTTATGATGTTTTCAGACAAAGGCGTAACATTTTTAAGTAGTTAATTTACTTTCTTCTTTGTCACTTCTGGGTCTTATATCCTGCTTAGAAAGGATTTCTGACTCCAATATTATAAATAAATTCACCCATTTCTTATTCTACAACGTCTGTGGTTTCCTTTTTTTAATTTCAATCTTTGACTCATATGGAATATATTTTGGTGTAATGAAGTGAAGATAGAGCTTTACTTTTATTTTCATTTTTCATAAAGTTAGCCAGTTGTCCCAACATTGTTTATTGAATATAGGAGCATGGTCAAAGTTTTATTTTTTTCTTAATCATGTCATTCTTTTGTAAGAAAGACTTAATGTAATCATTATATTTCTGTTCAAAAATATTTGGAGATTTCATTTGCAACCTACGAAATAAGGTTAGGGAAAAAAGCTGTGGACTTTGTAACTAGTAGACTAAATCTAGGTAATAAAATGGGGCTCAATCTTCATTCACATATTAAGTAGCAAACCATGAGAATAAGTGAAATTCACAGGCAGCAATGTTAGCTATAGAGCGGAAGATAGCTTTAATAAGATTTTGGAGTTTTTATAATAATACATATTTATGTAATTCTAAGGGCTATCATACGATTTCATTTTTATCGTGATTGTCCCAACTACATATCGAGATGAAGGTATTCAGTGTAGTGGAGAAATTAAGTGACTCGCCCAGGATCACACTGCTGGAAAGTGACAGAGCCAGGATGCAAATTCTGGTCTCCTGATTCTGAGACCAGTGTTCTGTTGACTGCCTCGTAACTAGCATTATGTCATGTCTGGTACTTTTATACTTTAAATAATATGCTGTATGAACTCAGCTTTGTATATTGAGGCACACTTTAATACATTCAGATGGCAAATTACAATAGCACATAATAGGACTTCAGGAACAAAAGTCAGCACAAAGTGAACTTCACTGAGTAATATAATCAACTTTTTGGAATGTTAGTATTTTCATAGTGATATCAATATGTCGTTAAATTAGATCACAAAAATTGCTTTTCTTTTAACTAGAAAATGTTATCAATCACACGGATGAAGAAGGATTTACTCCTCTGATGTGGGCTGCAGCACACGGGCAAATAGCTGTGGTAGAGTTTCTACTTCAGAATGTAAGGAAAATGCCTCAGAAAATGTATATGTACAGTTATATAAGTTCAGTTAAGTCTTCAGTAAAGTTTTTGTATCTCCAAAGAGCTAAATATGACAGAGGATACAAAAAAATTTTTTAATGCTTTTCATATTCTTGTGGAACTTGGACCTAGTTGGGAAGACAAGACTGATCATACATGAAACAGTGAAAAATAACTTGATGCCCAGCCCCCTTAAGTGCAACGGGAACAAAAGTACTGTCTGCTGTGCAGGAGAAGTCTTCATGGATGAGCTGTGACTTGACTCCAGAGTGAAAGCATAGTTAGGATTAAGATAGACAGGGGGAGGTAGGAGGAAGGCATCCAAACAATCTTGATAACAAGGACATCATAAATAAAGTTTCCATTATTTATTAATTCTACATTACCTGACTTAAGTGTTGAACTGTAATTACTACTGACAGAAATAACAATATTCTTGTTTAAATTAATTGAAAAGGCTTTTATCTCCCCTTCCCACACCAGGGTGCTGATCCCCAACTTTTAGGAAAAGGTCGAGAAAGTGCACTGTCATTGGCCTGTAGTAAAGGTTATACAGATATTGTCAAAATGCTGCTTGATTGTGGAGTTGATGTGAATGAATATGACTGGGTGAGTCTACGATACTGAATTTAAAATTACGATAACAAATTCTAAAATTTATTTGGTTTGGGGAAGATATAATAAATGTTATTAAACACATGGAAGAATAATTAAATAATTTAATTAACTGAATATCTGGAAGAAAAAGTTAATGTCATAAACTCAGTTCTTAGTTCTGATCTAAGTATTCTGCACAAAATGTTAAAATGATGTTAATCTACTTTTACATGTCCAATTCTTAGTAAAACCTCACAGCAGCATTAAATTACTTGAATATTGCTTACCCTGAAAAACTCTCAATCACCTTTTCCATTTACAGAATGGAGGGACACCTTTGCTTTATGCTGTACATGGAAATCATGTGAAATGTGTAAAGATGCTCTTAGGTAAGCAGATAAAAGTAAAAGTTATTTAGAAAATGCCATGGGAAGACTACTTTTTTCAACCTGGCCTCCCCTGGTATTACTTAGGAGAATCAGAAACTATTGCTAAGTACATTGATCCTGCTGCTGTTCACCCCTCAAACACCTACTACCATTGAGTTTCCACATGAGAAACAGCTCCGTCACACACCACATCAGCAATTGGAGATTTATCCTTGTGGCTTTCATTTGGGGGTTCCCATTTGAATCCAGTGTTTTCTCCATCTACAGTGTCTTTATGCATATGTTCTGTCTTCAGTTGTTGATGAGTTTCAGCCACTCTAGATCATGTCTATTTGTTTGAAGTGGCTCCCCTGCAATACACCAAAGTGAATTCTGTATACCCCATGTATTCTGTACTTTATCAGACCATCCTGAAAATACCCTCCAAATTTGCTGAAAATCTGCCCCGGCTATTTGCACATGAGAAAGTAATAGATAAACATATCCACATTTTCATTTTATTTATGTAGATTTTTCTATTTTGGTATAGAAAATGGAGCTGACCCAACAATTGAAACCGACTCTGGATATAATTCTATGGATTTAGCTGTAGCTCTGGGCTACAGAAGTGGTAAGTATTTTAGAACTTGGGTTTCATTTTAGTAAAGCTCTGTAAATAGTATAAGCCAGTGGTCCAAATCATTTTTACCACTTGAGTCATAAAACATGTTATCCTAACTCCCAGCATATACAAGGGCACTTCAAAAAAGTTTATGAAAAGATTTGTATTATATTTCAATTCCATTTTCCCACGAACTTTTTGAAGTACCCTTGTACTTTTAACTGTGGGGCAAAGTCAACAAATTCCTACATAGTTTAGAAACAAGTTTGTTACTGTACTTTTCATCAACCCAAATAATTAGTTACTGGAGAAGAAGTGCACACCTACTTAATAAGATTTATTTAATAGTTTCTTATCAAACTATTTATAGAACAACATTAGAACAACCTTGTATTCTGGAATCTCCTTCAGTTTCAGTAGAGATGAAGACACAGAAAGTCCAGTAACCTGGACAACTACTAAGTCAGTGACAGACTAAATTTTAAGTTTTTTTAAGTATTGCCCTGCACTGTTGCCCTCAGACTATGAGTGTATCCTACCTAGAAACAACCTTATTTTAGGAAAAAATTGGGGATGTTAAGTTAAATTTGATATATTTTTTAAAATTTTGTATGATATTGAATGCCTATCTGTTCTAGTTCAACAGGTTATTGAATCACATTTTTTGAAGCTGCTTCAAAATATCAAGGAGTAGACATAGTCATCAAAAATGTTGTCTGCCCTGCCATTTACTTTTACAAATGATAGTTTTGTTTACTTATAAATTTTTACCTCAGTTGCAATATTTACTGATTTTTAGTAAGTTTTAATAAATATTTCTCTGAGTAATTCACTGGTTTATAATAAATTTAATGTTGATGCTTTTTTTATAGATGTTTTACTGCATATTTAAAAGTATAAATTAATGTTTCATGGTATGTAAATTTTTATGGTACATATAGTTATCTGTCTTTGTATCAAGTGTTGTAATTTGACATTTTCAGAAATTATTCTGCCCTATTCATCTTCATTCTTGTATTAACTCATTGACTTTATATAGGGTTTGCTATAAACCCATTTTAAAAATGCTGTTATTGTTGAATTTAAAAAGTGCACAGTGTGATTGTTTACAAAGTGGTATTATAAGTAAATAAAGTACTTTTTATGTCAGTTTTCATACTAGTTTTTTAATTATCTAAGATTATTAAGGGTTTCTTCAGGATTTTTAGATTAACCATTATGCCCTACCAGGATACTTCATTAGATCAAACAATATATGTAATTAAAATAAATTGAAAGCAAATCAGTCAATCAACAAAGACTTATTGATTGCCATTTCTAGTAGTCTATTTAGAATATTCTTCTCTTGTAAGTAAGTTTTTCAGTAGGAAAAGTCCTCTGTGAAAGAAAAGTCAATTCTTCAATACAGTGAAATGCTCTTTAATACTACTAGAGAGGTGCTATAAACTCATGTTTCACCAAAGTCTAGAAGAGAGAGCCATGGGCTAGACATTGATTTGACCACCGAGTGTAGCACTTGACTTAAATCACTTCATCTGGAAAATAGATATTTTACCAGTTATATTTTGGTTGTAAGCCACATAAACTTGATCTGGCTGATTTAAGCAAAAGGGAATTAATGGAAAGAGACAGAATGTTAGGAAAAGCTGAATGAGCAGGCAGTCCCAAGGAATGAAAGTAGGCTAGGGATCTCAGTCAGGAAACCATGGCCAGTCATTTTGGATGCTCTTATTATAATGTTTAGTTTTAAATGCCTTTATCCTTCTGCTCAGGATTTAAATTCTCAGGAAGCAGAAATCTGTTTAGCATGGCATATAAATGTACCACTATACGGAGTTAATGGAAGAAGGGGATGAGTGATTAACAATGTCTGCCATTGCTCCCAGACCACGTGGAATGCAGGAGGCAAAGGCTGCCTAAAGGAAAACCAGGGGAAAAAGAAAAACAATAGATGTTCATTCCAAATGCAATCTAAATAGTATGTGAAAATGGTGCTAGTGTCTCCCCACTGTCAGTAAGATACACTGTATACTTTAAATTGATTTCCTAGCACTATTGATGGATTTAAAAACCATAAATAACCTAAACCTAAAACAATTTACCCTTCCATTTGGCTCCTTTTCTTATTAATGGTACTTATCCATGAAGTGTTTGTTCCTGTTCATATTAAACAGCAACAAAATCTAATGATCCATTTGGGCACATCATGCTAATTATTGCTTGCAAATACTTTTCCCTACTAAAGAGCAACCAAACAACCGATGCTGGAATTAAATATAGAATAACCACTTCACCCCTAGTCTGACTCAACGGTTGACAACCAACAGATCTCAGAGAATATCTTTCTTTAAGGACAGTCCAATTTCCAGTTCTGCCACCATTTAGCCTCAGTTCCCTGATAATATACCCTAGAAAATTTCCGTAAGAAACAGACACTAATACAAGTTAACGAAAATGACAGGAATGATATTTAAGGGTCAGTTATAAAACTCCTCTTTTAAAAATCAAATACCATGGCCAAGGGCTTCGGCCACACCCCCCTGACATCTGCATCCAGCCCAGGAATGACCAAGCTGCCGCTGGAAGCCCCCTGGTCTCCCCTGCCAGAATGAGGGGGTGCCACAGGTCTCGACCACACCCTCCCTCCTTCCTCCTTCTACCCTATTTCCCTCCCCCTTTCCTTCTCCCTCTAACCCGCAACTGCTCTGCAACATCTTAGAATGTAAAAAATATATATTAATAAATAAATATATATATATTTTAAAATCTAATACCATTTAGGTAGTGTTTATGGATTGCCCAGATATTTATATGGAGTTAGGTACCAGACGCTGTAGACACTGTCCTGCCATCAAGACTCACTGCCTAGTATTGGGAGTCATTACCACCACAGTGTGAAATACACTGATAAAGAATAATTTTCAAATGGTTAAAAACCATTATTCTCATGTAAATATAAAATGAACACCTGTCAAAGATTTTATTTATTCAATTAGCAAGGGAACCAGCATGACATCAAAACTTATTCCAAGAGCATTAGAAAAGCCAGGTACTCTAGGCAATGTTAGTGTAATATTGCTGAGTTAGATGTAAATCTGGTTAATGTCCAACAAAGCCATAAACCATAACCTTTGAAGTTATCTTTTCCACTGGATGGCTTTCTCCCCAGTTTGAAATTGAAAGGATGTGCCTCTCTTGTTTTTTTGTTTTTAAGTTTCAGACAATTTTTCTGACAGTCTCTCACCTTGGAATCATAAATAACATTCAAAGATGATTCTTGATCACAGGAAGGCTGGTTTTGTCAGGTTTGGCCTGATTATTTATATATATGTAGCAGTTCAACTATACAGGCCTCAATTTTCTTTGCAAAATCTGGAGCCCTAGGTTATTAGGCAACTACTAAGGCCAAAAATAATTATCCTTATATTCAGAAGCTTTCATAAAGAATCTCAGACTTTTAAAAGCCCCCATTATTTGCTCCTCTATCCCAAGGCTAGGGCCCAAAGCCCAAGAAACTGTACCAGATTTTACCTACAGTGTCAGTACATCAGTACAATTTCTTCTCTTCTTGAAATCTGTCTGCAAAATTTGCTAAAGTCCCTGGCTTTTAAGGAAGTGACCTTCCTCACCACTGGTAAGCCTGGGACATGGAGGCAAGCACCAAGGCCAGTTTGAGAGGAGGACTTTGGCTCCACATATAGTCAACCCCTTGTTCCTTAACTTAAACTTCTTATTCTGATTAGGAGCATCATTTCAATTATGACCCTCTGGGTATGGCTTTGGTTGAGCAATCTATTTGTCCAGTAATATCTTGGTAAAAAGAAGGACAGATTCTTATTGAACCTGTGCAAATAACTATTTTGTCATGGCAAGTAAGGAGTCTCACTAAAAGTGTTTCTGAATCCTGAGGAAGTCAGTGAGAATCAGATACTATTTTACAATGTTTCATTTTAGTTTACTTACACAGTCAATTAACTTGAAGGTCAGAGATTGTTTAAGATGAAAGAGGAAGGGCTTCCTTGTGTATCCATAAAAAATAAAACATCAAAAGCAAAATGATATTCCACACAAACAACCATAATAAAAATTTCCCTCTTCCATTCAGTCAGTCCTTTGTAATTAATTCTTATTTCTCAGGATCTTGGGACAAGAAGTGTGCTGCCGTAAAAGTACGTCTGGACTGAAGGAAATCTTTGGAATCTTGGAATCCATAAATTCTGACTCAGTCTACTGGTACAGTTGAAAGGTGTTTAAGCGATGTCAGCCAAGAATCCTGTACCCAAGAGTCTATTATTTTAGTACCAGTGGTCAAGAATAGATGATACTCTAGCTCTCTTTTCTACAACGCTTTCTACAAGGCTCTGACACTTAGAGGCTTTAAGCTTAGAGGAGAATCTTCAGACAAGCATCTGATAAAAGCAGAAATGATAATGAAACTGAATGACTGTCATTAGTGAAAGGAGGAAAGTAAAATTCTCTATTGTGGAACTCTACATAATTATTTCATAAAAAATTGACCAATATTTCCCCCGAGGGTAAGAACAAATCTCCAGGGCCTTTCCATAAAATGTACAATATCTTAAATATTTATAATAGCATTTTACCCATACAAACTTAACCTCGGGAAGGCTAAATGTTGTTTCTGACTTGACAATTCTATTCATGCTGTTCTTTTATTAGTATTGAGCTAATTGAGAAATATGGAAAACACCATATAAACCTGATTGTTTCCAGCATCCCTCCTTTTTTAAAGTGAAATAATCTTTGTAGTCTTCCAAGAGCCCTCTAGGAAATCTCAAAGATAGTTGTAAGTATACAAGATATCCTGGAAATAGCTCTTTTCTAAATTTAGAATCTGATCTTGGGAGGCAAAATTTTAAAAAGTTACCAGAGAAGATTTAGACACTATTTAAATGTAGCATGACTGCTGAGAAATAAAAGTTGGTTACCTATTTAATCAAAATGACAATAAAATATTTTTTAGATCAACATAGAAGAAGACAGCACAATTATAAGAAACTTAGCGCTTCTACTACTGAGGAAACTTTGCTTTTTACTTATTTTTTAAATAATCAAGGGTGTGATAAGTCAACACAAAGCAGAGAAACTATTCTGGTGCATGTACGTAAATAATCAGGCCGAACCTAACAAGACCAGACTTCTTTTGATCAAAAATCATCTTTGAGGAACAAAATTCTGCCATTCGCAGCAACATGGATGAACTTAGAGAAAATTATGTTAAGTGAAATAAGCCAGAAAGAGAAATACCACATGTTCTCACTAATAAGTAGGAGCTGGAAAACAAACAAAAAAAGAAACAAAAAAATCATCTTTGCATTTTTCTCCAATTTCTGCTATCTGTACACATTACACAAAAGGTAAAGAATAACTTTTTACTGCCACTGGGTAAGAGCTCTAAGATCAATTTATCATTTTAACAGAGAGAAAACAAAATTCTAGCTTTGCATTAATGTAAAATTTGTTAAAGTTTTGAAAGCTCCTTTATTTTCTCTTAAAGCACCTTGTATACGTGGTCATCATAACTGAGAGAAATTTGCCAAAATTCTAACACATTTATATACCTTCTTTTCAGTGGTATTATAAACCAAGGGAAACAAAATTCCCTTCTCTCATCCTCTCTGCAATTTGTTATACACCTTCAAGGTTTATCTCTCCCTCTGCTCTTTCATATTCTAAAACAAGCTGACACTTTAAGTCAAAACTACCTACCTTTTTTTGGTTGAAAAGCAAAAGCATGTGCACAATTTCATTTCTCTGCCACTATTGATTCTAATACAGTTTCAATCAGCTACATCAATTACAGTTTTTAATTAAACTAATAATTCTAGTTTATGGAGAAAACTGGGAGGTAAATAATTGAGAATTGTCTGTCATATATGAGGATACTTCAAAAGGTTTGTGGAAAATGGAATTGAAGGATAATACCAGGGGTGGCCGGTTAGCTCAGTTGGTTAGAGCACAGCCTGATAATACCCAAGGTCATGGGTTCAGATCCCCTTAAATAAAAAAGATGATGTAAACCTTTAAAAAATAATAATAATCTTTCCAAGAACTTTTTGAGGGCTCCTTGTACAAGCATTTTAGCAGGGCAGAGAAACTCATGAATAAACATACAACTTTCTACAGCTACAGACATTCCTTTTAAACTCTATTAAAGTGGTAAAAATGAACACTCATTCATTATGTGTCCCAAAGATATAGCCAATCTGTAGCATATAAAAATAAAAAGCAAAATTACATAAACCTAAAATTATGCTTAATAACCAATGTTTCAATATTCTATCTTACTTAGAAATTATTTAGGTATTGTTAAAATGTACCCTAAAGGACAGACAAAACGGACTCACTGTGATTAAAACAGACATTCAAATTGGGAAGGAGACATTCAAAGAGGGAAAGGGCAAACCCATTTTTCAGCCTGCAAGTGTGTATCTTACTACCTGTTATGAAGTTTTCTTTTTCTGAAACTAAACAAAGGCCACCCTCAGAAGATAAGGCCAAATCAGCCATAGCTGGGGATTCTACACTGATCTTCAACAAGCCCACCTGGCGCCAGTCATCACCCGCCTCCTCCTCATTCTTGGAGGCCGCAGTGTCCCCAATTAGGCAGAAAACAGACTCCAAGGACGTTCTTCTTCTGGGATAAGAGGCCACATCCAAACCAGCCACGGCCGGCCTGTAGAGCCTGCGCAATAACACGCCCATGCTCCCTCGCTGCGCATACGCACAACCTTCCTCATAAATATTCATGAAACTCCTCTAGGCCCACTGAATATGCATGTGAACCTGACGTTAGAAGGCAGAAAGGCACGCCTTCTCACGGTTTGCTGGAGTGCTTGCCTTTCAGTCCTGGCGAGGCGCGTCCTCCCCAATCCCCAGTTTGTCTTTTTTGTGGAGAATAACATCTCCCTTTTCTCTCTAGCGGATCCTCTGGTCCTCTTTTTTGTTAACAATATCTAATAATTATTTATTCATAACTCAATTTATTATTACTTCAAGTTTTAAGTTACTGAAGGAGCTTGGAAATTATGTTTAAGCAGACAAACTATAAAACATAATTATTGGTGTATTGGAAGTTTGTCAAAATCATGATCCAGTTTAGTTGAATACAAATTTACATTTTTATAATCTTAAACATTGTAGCAATATTTTATCTTATTTGATCAGTAAACCATTATAAAAGTTTAGGAAATTCAGATGAACTAGTCTTTTCCTGACATAAAGTCAAATTTTAATTAAAACAATTAAACGTATGCTTGTATTATATGTCATATTGACAAACTCAGGGTAAAGACATATAGCTATTATTTTTAAAAACCAAGTTATTAAATGAGGCTAATTTGTCCAAAGACTCACTTTCATTATGTAAATTTGGGTTCTTAAAATGTTTCTGAGCTCACGATTTCTATAAGAACAAATTTAAAAAAAAAAAAACTCTAGCACATTTAAAGTATTAGAGGCTCAGTTTGTTTTCTGGGATTTGGAGAACATTTGACTCATGTAAGTGAATATAGATATACAAGCCAATCAGGACGATGCTCTTTTAACTTAAGAAACATTATAATCTAGTTTATTAATACCTTCCAGAGTTAGGAAAATATCTCATACTTACACAATGAGAGGTGAAGACCTTTCTCAGTCACAGACATGCAGACTTGTAAATACATAAGGAGCATATAGCTTCAGATCTACAATTTTGGCTATAGGTCAAAAAACTCAAGCAAGGAGTTATTTTCCTGTCTACTGAGTGTATGATTCTTAATTGTTTTGAAGTTTCAAATAGACAAACAGACCAAAAAAAAAAAAAAAAGCAAAAGAGACTAGTAAATTGGATTCATCTCTCGCCCAACAGAGAACAGGTCTCCATTACTGATCCAACAGAGATCACCAAATAGACAATAAAAGCAAATCCCCAATCATTGTTCAAGGTGTGCAAACCAGAAACAAAAACAAATATATAAAATGGGTAGAAAGAGAACGAGAACTAGAGTCAGAAAAGTTAAAGTTCTGTTGCCACCCAAGATTCACTCCTGAAGTCAAGAAAAGATGTGCTGGCAAATCGATTTATTTGGCTCCGTCAGGTTAGTCTCCTCAAATATTTCAGGGCATGACCTTCAAAACTGATCAAATGTAATTTTCAAAAGGTTACAAAACATGACTCTCTCATACGACAAAATAAACATGTGACGAAGATTTTATTCAACTCATTAATTAATGAGGAAATCAGAAAGGGATGAAAACTGTCTCCAAGAGCATTTGAGAAGCTGGGTAATTTTTGGCAACATTAAGATAAGATTTCTGGGTTGTATACGAACCTAGCTAACGACCAACAGGAATATAAATTGCCATCAGGGGCATCTTTTCCACAAAACAGAAATTATTTGCTTTTTTACCAGGCAAAAATCTCCAAATTAACATGTGACTTCAGTAAGTCTGGGACCTTTAATAAACAGTAAAGACTGAATCAAATTATATTTCTCTAGATAATCCTTGGGTGGCCTTTGTCCCATATGACATTGAGTGACATGACCTTTTAGTATTTCAGCGAGAGCCAGGCTGGGGGGGTAATCACCCTTGTACTTAATCTCCCTTCTTTCATCAGCTGAGACGTAAACTAATATAGGTGTCCTGAAGTGTTGGTGACAACACTTTTATTACATTACCCTCTAACTAGACTACACAATTCACTCCAGAGTTACCCACAGTGAAAGAAGCTGCAGACAGGACATCTGAATGAAAAAGGTTAATATTTTTAATATTCTTGATCTTTATAAAAATATTGCCAATAGCTTGGATAAATGCATATGTTTTTAAGGAAAATGTAGTGGATTATTTTAACCATTAAACTATAAAGATTTTAAAGTTTGTAGTATTGAAATCTTTAAAATATCAGTTAGCTTCCTGATTTTTAGAAAACACTCTATAAGATTTCATTACCATACCTTTTTATCTTTATATATACATAAAGTTAAAACTTGAAATTCTCATGTTAGAACAAACTGGCAATAAAGACATAAATAATATATATAGAGAGAGACTATGCAAGTCATCATTGAATATATGTCCGATAGGTAGCAATGAATGTATTTATAAATAAAATGGGTTACAAATCTGATAGTTTTAAGCCAGATTTAAAAAATGAAAGGCAGGATAAACTCTGGCTAGTATAAAATTCTTAAATTAAGTGTTCTTCTTCTTTGATATTTAAATTTTTTCTGTGACAGGCCTTCTAATATTTACATACCTAATGAGAGCTTCAAAAGTTTACCAACTTCCTCCTTTGTAGTGATAAAATTCAAAATGGTAGCATTAACTTTTTCTATTTTTTATTGTTTGGAAATTTTTACGATATATGTATATTGGTTTTATAATAAAAATAACAATAAAGATACAAAAAAGGACCGTAATATGACTGACACTTTTTTAGATGTGCATTTAGACAGAAAGTATAACCATTTAAGAAAAGAGGTACAATCCAAAGAGAACTATGTAAATATTCTTCAATTAAAGTAAAATTCAGAGGTTTATTCTTTTGTATAGATTTTCCTCTTCAGATGGTCAAGCCCTTTCTGTTAAGTGTAAGAGCCATGTGATACCAACTGCATGCACAGCAACACATCCACCTGCGTTATTATCACATCAGTGAATGGACACAAGAAATTTATTGTTTGTGATTTTATAGAATTGAAATTAGAATCAGATACATAATTATTACACTGGGAATAGACTGTTGCAAACTCATGGCCTGCTGAGTTCTCTTCTCTGTGAAATGGAGTACAGATCACTATGTCATATTTCTTCCCCATGTTTTATTTTTGATTCATAAATTCAATGGAATTGTTCTCCATGTGACAGATTCACTCATATTACTTTATAAGTCTGGAAAGCATCTTAAATTTTTATATGTTCTGACATTTTCCCTCTTCACACCCACTGTAGATGGGTTCCAATCAGTTATATTACATCCTCTAGAATCAATTTGTAGAAAGTGTCATGAATGCCTTCTTGGTACTGAGTTGATTAGTTGACTATCTCTTTTTCAAAAGGTTAAATGTTGGAAACAGGAGATTTCTCTTAAAAAGCATTCAATCCTTTAACACACATTTATGGAGCCTGTACTCTGTGCAGAGGCTGGGCTGGGCCCTGGGGACACAGTGGAGACCCACACAGACTCTGTTCCCTGCCCCAAGGACCTAAACAGTTAATCTACCATCCAGGAGAGTTTGGCCTGTCTCAGAAAGATCTCCCCTTAACTCATACATCCTGGGGACCAGTTAAACATGTCACGTGTGGATCAAAATCAAGGTTGTCGAGGCCAAGATAATTTTATAAAGGTTTATTGAAAGCCAAGCCTGAGGATCAACCTAGGAAACAAAAGCCTACAGATTTGGGAGGTGTTCCAGAGTCCATACAGGCTGGAAAGATTTTATAGAAAGGGGAGGGGAACACCTCATACCAGGGTTGTCCCATTTTCATTGGTGGGTAAAATACAAAAGTTATGATTATTGGCTACAGGTTACAACATTTAGGCTAATAATGTCTACATGCAGAATAGGCAGTGAGCTTCCTGCCTGAGTTACTCTCGAAAACAGTTCATTATTTTACTTAAAATCAGTAGGTTATACATTAACTGGTATATCAACAATTTCAGGAATGTACACAAATTTTTTACTTAGGAATAGGATATCGACATTGGAACATAAGACTTTTCCCCAAGGCAATTTTTATACAGCCTGCTTGAGTCCATATCATCATTTTATCACATGTCAACCAAGGTGTGTTTGCAGCTCTAATCTGCCCATTACTGAGTTTCTCATAGGCTAATTGTTTTTCTGAGTCACCCATATCAGTCCTCTTTATGGAACCAACAGAAGCCTCTGAGAATGAGAGGACTTGAGGCCCTTAGAGTAGTGGGAGAAAGTTCCACTCCAAGGGCAATTGGTTCTCAGCCTCAGATGCACAGTGCAATCATCTGGAGAGGCTTGAAGTTATTGAGGCCTGGGTCTCACCCCCAAAGGGTCTAATTTAATTAGCATGAGGACTTACAGCAGCTTTCCAGATGAATCTAATGTATGGTCAGAGCTGAGAACCACTGCTCTAGGGGCAATTAGCTCCAGGCAGGTGAAACCAGTATAGTCCAAATCACATTCTAACATTTGCCTCTCACATTGCCACCCTGCCTGTGGAAGAACCTTGTGAAAGAACTGTTGTTTATCCTTTATCTCTGGCCTGTTGGTACCTGCTACGATCTTTTGTAAAGATAAACATGTTCCCCTTTAAGCCTATGTGAAAAAATAAAGAATTTTGAAACACTAATCTTACCTTTTGTCAGCGAATAATTCACCTTTTGTCTCTGGATGAGGTGTTAAGTATGGCAGAACATCCTTTGTTCATCTGCATCTGAAAAGCAGAGCTCATGTCTAATGCCCATGATTGCCTACCTTGCTTACTTTTTGGATAAAAAGGAGTCCTGAACATCCAGTACAATAATTTGTGCCAACAAACACTAAAGAGCTTGTCTTGTCATTCCTTTGTTCCAGGATTTCCTACAACATAGGCACAGTGTTGACTGAAGCACCAGCACTGCAGGACTCATGCCAGCTCACAGGGTCCATCCACGAGGCCAGGTGACCCCTCCTCCATGACGCATGTGTTATGAGCTCTTCTCTCTCCTCTTACTTGCATGTCCCAGTGTTTGCCCCTCTGCCAGGCAGACTGTCAACAACAACAAGGTCCATTGCTTGTGCCCCTGCCTCAGAGGTCCCTTGGCTGCTTCAGGAACATCTTGTCAGTATTTAAAGAACTTGCCTACCCAATGGAGCCAGAGTTTGGCCTCACTGCCCTCTAAAGAGAATAAGCCACTCTCTCTGTGTCATTCTAGATTCTTCTTTGAAAAATAATGTTCCCTTGCCTACATTAATGAGATGTTAAAGGCCCTCCCAAAGAGAGCATCATGTACTTGGTCAGCCTTCACACAGCACCCTACTTGGGGAAAAATCCAATATATCAACCAATGTTGTCTTTCAGGAAAGAACCTAGCACAAATGTCAAGCTTCGAGTAGGTGCTGGAGTCATGGCCACTGTGCTTGAGGGAGCTATTTAGGGAGAGAAGACAACACAAATTAGCTAACCACAAAGAAACAAACAGGTAATAAGTAACCAAAGTTAATGTCAGAAAGGAGTGAATTTAGGGAAGAAAATTATCTCTGTGGCCTCAGGAAGCCAAAGTCAGAATCCCTGGTACTTAGACATTTTTAAAAATGTGTTTTTGTTACTTTTCTGAATACAAAGGCAATACATACTTGTTGTATTTGTTAGGGTGGTTTCAGCTATAAAAAACAAACAAACAAACAAAAAAACCCACTTAAGATGTCTTAAATAAGTAAATGTATTTGCTCACATAGGGGGAAGTCCAGTGAGGTGAACTTCAGGGCTGGTTGATTGAACAGATCAACAATGTGAACCTGGGTTTCTTCACTCCGCAGACCACAGTTTAACTATATCCTAAGTCTAGTTCCCCTCAGGGTCATAGTGTGGCTTCCAACAACAATTGGCCATTTGCTTCCTCATTCTGGTCCAGTGAGAGAAAGAAGTACCCCATACACCTTCCAGGAGAGTGAGGAAGAGCTTCCCCAGAAGCCTCCAGAAAACCTCTCCTCTAGTCTCATTGACTGCCATTGGGTCATAGGCTCATTTCTGAACTAGTTTATGGAGAATGAGATGACACTTAGACCCACCAAGCATACGCATTCTGCTAAGGGTCAGCTTCTTCTGGGGCACTTGAGCTATGTGGAGAAGGAGAAGGACAAATACAATATAGATAAAATTCACTTTGGAGAGCCCTGACAAGGCAACTTAAATAGATAAGCAAAATCTTATAGAGGAGATAAAATGAAATGATTAAAAAAAATACTTGATTGGCTCAAAAGAAGGCAGTATATGAAGAATATGGGAAAAAAAGAATAGATGGGACAAATAGAAAACAAGTAGAAAGATGGGAGACTTAAACCCAACACTAAATGTACAAAAACTAAACATTCCAATTAAGAGACAAAGGTTGAGAGACTGGACTAAAGAAGCTAAGTAAGAATCACCTTATATGATATTTGAAAGAAACATAGTTTAAATGTAAGGGTGCAGATAGATTGAAAGTAAAAAAATAGAAAAAGATATTATGTAAACACAAACCAAAAGAATGTTGGTGTGGCCACATTAATATTGGTATCTGAAAATGTGGGGACCTAGAATAGCCAAAACTTGAAGAAGAACAAAGTTAGAGGACCTAAATTACCAAGTAAACCAGTGGAACCGAATGGAGAGTTTAGAAACAAGCCTGTACGTATGTGTTACTGACCTACAACAAAGGCAGCACCGTATTTCAGTGGGGACAACAATGTTTTTTTCAACAAATGATTCTGGGTCAATTGGATGTCAATGTAGGAAAAAATTAAATTAGAGCTTTACATCTTATTCAAAAATTAATTAGAATGGATTACAGACCTAGACCTAAATATAAAAACCGAAAACCATGAAGTTTTTAGAGGAAAACATAGAATGATACCTTTATGATCTTTGATAGGCAAAGATTTCTTAAACAGGGTACAAAAAGCACTAACACAAAAGAAAAGATTTATAAATTGGAATCCACTAAAACTAAGAAGTTCTTCTCTTTAAAAGACATCATTAGGCTGGTTAGTTCAGTTGGTTAGAGTGCAGCCGTGTAACACCAAGGTCAAGGGTTCAGATCCTCATACCAGCCAGCCACCAAAAAAATAAAAATTAAAAATATGGTAATGAAAACTGGGGAAAATCCAAATGAAGCTGGGGAAAAAATTATAAAAAATAAATAAATAAAATAAAAGACATTAATTAAAAGAGTAAAAAGGCAATTCATTGACTAGAGGAGAGAGATATTTTTAATACATATATCCAACAAAGTATTTGTACCCAGAATATATAAACACCCCCTACAAATCAATAGAAAAAAGCAATCAACCCAATTTAGAAATGAGCAAAAGGGGCCGAGCCCGTGGCCCACTTGGAAGAGCTCCCAGCGCCGCTCCGGCCGCGGGTTCGGATCCTATATAGGAATGGCCCCTGCACTCACTGGCTGAGTGCCAGTCACGAAAAAGACAAAAAAAAAAAAAAAGAAATGAGCAAAAGACTTAAGCAGTTCACACAAGCACATGTGCGTGCACGCACACACGCACACACGCGCACACACACACACACACACACACACACACACAAATGATAAGAAATGGCCAATAAGCATATAAAAATGTGCTCAACCTAAAAGTCAATATGAAAATACAAATTAAAACCAGTGAAAATACCACTACATACACAACAGAATGGCTAAAATTAAGACTGTCATTATGAAGTGTTGGTGAAGATGTGGAGCAACTGGAACTCCCATACATTGTTGGTAAGTGTGCAAGTACTTTGGAAAACCATTTGGTAATAGCTATTAAAGCTAAGCATATGCCTACCCTATGACCCAATAATTCACTTCCTGGGTATTTGCTTCCCAAGGGAAATGAGTGTATACTCCACCAAAGGGCATACAAGAACATTCATAACATCTTTATTCATGATAATCCTCAAATGGAAGCAACCCAACTAACCATTAGTAGTAAAATGAACATTAAGAAAGAACTACAGACACACTCAGCAACATGAATGAAGCTCAGATATTATGTTAAGCAAAAGAAGTCAGCCATAAAAGATGCATACCATATTATTCCATTTACATGAAATCCAAGAACAGGCAAATTTAGTATATGGTGATAGATGTCAGAATAGTGGTTACCTCCAAGAGGGGGGTGGTGTGTTGAATAAAAAAGAGCATGAGAGAGGCTTCTGGGTAATGGAAATGTTCTATATCTGGGCCTGGGCCGTGGTTATGTGGGTGTAAACATGTTTACTCCAGTATGCTCTGTAACCCAAAATGAGTCACTGTGCATCAGTGTAGTCAAGGCTGTTCCTTCTCTTGTAGGTGACAGGAGTCTCTTCTCTTTCCACCGCAGAAGAAATGCCTTCAGATCTGAATCACAAAAAAGGTGACGTTTCTACTTTTTTTTTCAGAAATAAATGAGAGCCTTGCCAAACAGAAATAGTTCAGTCATGTTCCAGAAGCCATCCCATAACAACTTTTCTCTATTTCAGACAATGGCATAAGGCCACCTAAAGTATCAGTAGGGATTTCCCAGACTCTGTCTCTTGGGGAGCTTTACCTGGAGGACAGTTGCAGGTAAACTCCAGGTGACCAAGCTGGTGGGAGTCAAACCTGATGCGTGTGTCACACTTAGTCCTTTAGGATTCCCAGGGACCAAAGATTATGTACAAGAATGGCACAGTCACATCCACTGCCAGTCACTTCCAATAATCAACTTTCTGTAAATGTCAATATGCAAATACTGACATTTCACACTCACACACGGGTTTCATTATAAAAACATATATAAAAACGAATGAAATATTGCCATTTGCAACAACATGGATGGACCTTGAGAGAATTATATTAAGTGAAACAAGTCAGGCACAGAAAGAGAAACACCACATGTTCTCACTTATTGGTGGGAGCTAAAAATAAATAAATAAATTCACACACACACACACACACACACACACACACACACACACACACACACACACACAAACCGGGGGGGGGGGGGAGAAGATATAACAACTACAGTTCCTTGAAGTTGATACGACAAGCAAACAGAGAGGACATTGTTGGGTGGGAGGGGGGAGAGGGAGGAGGGAGGGAGGTTTCGGTAATGGGCCACAATAATCAACCACATTGTAAATCGACAAAATAAAATTAAGAAAATAAATAAATAAAAATAAAAACATTTTAATATAGTTGTCCACATACTTAATTAAGCACATGCCATCTCCAATTAAAGTAAATATATAGTTAAACTGTTTAATTTTTGCCTTGGAAGTTATAAATAGGCTTAACAATTCTTGAAAGAATAAAATCCAGCAACAATCCTTATTCCTGCTGAAGACCACTTTCTGTGATCTTTCACCTGAGCAAACTTTTCACAGGCTACAGGACAGGAGCATTAGGTTTTCTGTGTCTACAGGTGTCAAGGTCATATGGATTTATAATCCTAGCAAGTCAGGACCTGGAAGGGATTATTCCAAATCAGGCCCATCAAAAGGAAAAGAAGCAAGGGATTCTCGAAGGACAATGCCACACACCAGTTCAAGGAAGCCTCTGTGTTCACCTGTTTTGTGCAGACCCAGTTTTGATATCTCAAAGGCACAAGCTTCCTTTCAGTCTCTAGAAGGGTCCATTTTGGAAACTACAGGAGGATCTGAGGTTTAACTGCCTAAAATTCTCAGAGGGGTATCTGCTGTAGCTCAGAAGGTCCCCACATGCCTGGGAGAAAGTTGAAGCTATTCTTAGGTGACTTTCCAGAGGCCTGTACACCAAACTGTATCCCTTAATCCACTCACTGAGCAGGACTTTAAAGTCCTAGCCAGTGGCCTGATGGCAGTCCCTTAAGATAACAGTTTGTCATCGTTTTTAAACCCTAAAAATAGGCTAAGTTCTTTACACAGATTTAGATCCAACTTTTAATTTTTTTTCCTAGTTATTTTACAAATCAAAAAAAAAATTAACTAAAGATTTGTTTCAACTGCCACAGGCACTTGCCAAAACATTCTCCAAATATTATTCTAGAGATTCTCATTATACATTTGTACAACAGTTTTAATAGTTACCAAAATGCTTCCACCCATGGCCTCTTTTGATTCCCTCAGTTGGTGGGACTTGGAGGAATTGATTTGACAAGTGAGGAGACCAAGACCAAGGAGTCAGAAGACTTGCACAGCTAACACCCAGGCCTCCCACACTTGTGCTCTGTTCACACCCAAAATAGAAACAAATAGAGGACTATATTTCAGCATTTTCCAAGCTGAAATACTGAGATACACACTCAAAAAACAGTAAGCCTATCTTATAAGATCCACTTTTAATTCTTTTTTTTGAAAGAGAGAATGCTAACTCCATTTTCCAGAGGGGGAAAAAAAAAGAATCACATAACTAAATTTATGTACTGACATGAGAGCCTTCTCTCAGCGGGTTAAAGCAGACAACATGTGCTGCTCCCAGGAGGTTGAACTGCATGATCGCCACCTGCTTTGTGCAACAGCGCTGTTCCATCGACATTGTGTATCAACTAGGATTTAGTAAGTCAAACTATATTTTAAAGAACCGGGATCATTGTGTAAGGCTTACTATAAAATTTATGTGAAATAAACAGTTAGTTCCTAAGTTTTCTTTTATGCAAATATGCTCTATTTCAGTAATTCTCGTGTGCTTTTTCCCCCTTGCTTCAACCTCTCTGAAATCAGGATGCAGCTCTGAAGGCAGGGTACAGTCAATGTCGTCATGCAATGACTGTCCAGCAGGTGACAGCCATGAGGTAGCAATGTGAAAATCTTCCACTGACACCTGTTAGGATCAAGAAATTATCAACATCAAAGCACCTTTGATTTTATGAAGTACATAACGACTTTCTTGAAGCAAGATACAACTAAAGCAAGAGTTGATTTTAAATGAGGCTTAGATAATAATGCTAGGACCCTAGTTATTTTTAATCCTAGCTTTAGAAGTCTCACTGAATATTATTTAATGATGGACATCTGCCCTTCATACATATTTTTTCAAGCCTTGCTGCAAGAAAAGGAATTGAGGGAAAGATAGGCTATGAAGAAATCATCAACCAACACATAGAAACTAGGGTTCATTTTTATCAGTGGCAATACCATTTATAATCAAAACATTTTAACTATTAGTTTGTAGGGCAAATCTCTACTAGACTGGACAGTGGGGTCAGCATTACAAATTTATCACCTTCAGTCCCTGTATTAGTTTCCTATTGATGCCTTTACAGATTACCTCACATAGTGGCTTAAGACACACAAATTTTTTTCCTTACAGTTCTGTAGGTTAGACATCTGACAGGGGTCTCACTGGGCTAAGATCAAGGTGTCTGCAGGGCTGTGCTCCTTTCTGGGAGGTCTAGGGTAGAACCCGCTTCCTTGCCTTTTCCAGCCGCTAGAGCTGCCACAGCCCTTGGCTTGTGATCCCTCCTCCGTCTCCAAAGCCAACAGCACTGCTTTCCTGTGGCCCTGATTCTGTCATCACAGCTTCCTCCCTTCAACCTCCCTCTTTCACTTTTTAAGAGCCCTTGTGATTACATTGGGCCCACACAGAAAATCCAGGACAACCTTCCTATTTAAAGGTCAACTGATTAGCAACTTTAACTCCGCTTTGCCATCTACCTAACATAGTCACAGGTTCTGAGAATTAGGATGTGGACATCTTTGGGGGCCCATTAATCTGCCTACTAAAGTCTCTCTCTGCTGTCTACAATCCTTAGAATGAATCATGAAGCCCAGGTTTTAAAAAAGTGACCATTTCTCCTTCCTTTTAACCCTTGGTATAGCCCTTCTTGAAAAGATGCCACAGTCTTCAAGGAGAAGCTCTGAGTTCATTACTGTCTCCCTATCTACAGCTTTTTGAAGGCACTTCCACTTGTTTCTAGTCTTGGGAAATTTTAATTTTAATTTTAATTTGCCATAAGTTATAAGTACCCATCATTGCCCCAACCTTATAAAACCAAATATGCTACATCTCTTTATCCCTTTCAATACAAAAAGCATCGCAACCTTCCTCCTGAGAAAACCTCTGCCCTCAGCCTTCTTAGAGGGTCATCACCACCTTTACTTTCTCTCTGTCCCTATGGTTTATGGGAAGTCTTTTGACTAAAAGACAATAATTTGCTTTCATTTTTTAAGCTGATTCAGTTTCCCCCTGAATTTCTGATTATCTTCATACTTCCACTGTGGTTTTTCCAGTCAGAGAGTTCCAGGAACAGGACTTTTCCCCAGTCTCTCAGGCTTGTAAATATTCTACTGAGTTATATTTCTCCATATCAATCCAAGAAGAAGACACAATCTTTGTATAACAGGAGTCCCCATTCATCTACTTCTGTTCACTTAGAAAATCTTTGTATTCTGACCAAATCCATAATCTGGGTTCTTGACATCCAAACACAAACAGAATTTATTTTATGACTATTCAAGGTGTTGAGCAATCAGGTATCAAGGTGGTCAATCACGACAACAAGACAACTGAAAGCAACAATCTTTACTTATAGCGACAGTGCAAATAAGGCAAAAAGAAGCACTGGCTCGCTGCTGTCCCATTTTCACCATGGAATGGCATAGAGCAAATGGGGGGAATCATCCCACTGTGAGGAGTCATGCGCAGAAGGCTGCTGCCTCTTTGTGGACCTGTGAGCTGGGAGGGAGAGAAGAGGAAGGGCCAGGAGAGGAAAGGCACTGAGTCAAAGTGGAGGAAAGGGCCTCATCCATGGCTCCCAGTAAGGAGACCTCTGCATGAAGGCTTCTGTGCTAGAAATGCAGGTGGCCAGCCTGGGAAGCAGTGGCCTTCTGAGTCCTTGACTGCAGCTCCCTCCAGAAAACCGCAGTGCAGTGGCTGAGCACCAAGTCTTGGGTGGGGAGGGTGCCTCCCCCCGCCCCCCCGCCCCCATGAGGCCAACCAGACAAAACTTTGTCATTACCTGTGGTCAGGCCTGTGAAATCACATGTAGGGTTTTAGCCTGCAACACGACTCCTCACAAGAGTCAATTTAAATGTGAGGATAGGGGAAACATGAAATTTACATGAAGCTAATCTCACTTTAATGGTATTCAAAAGAGGTTAAACAGGAACAGAATCTGAGACAGCCATCCAATTTTTAAACTACTGGATCCTTTGAAAGCTAGTCTTAGATTAAATCAGCTAATTATAGAGCTAAGCAGCTGGATTACATCCTATCAGCATCATTCTCCTACCAAAACTACATTTGCTGAATTTTGCGTTATCCTAATGCCATTGGGATATGTCTAAGAATAGCCAATGAAATGATTGTCGTGCTGACTGTGAAGATGCTGTTGAGTACGTTGTTCCCATCACATACCATCCTGTCTTTGGGGACCAGGAGAAATTCCTCTCTGGTCTCATTATAGGAATAGCAACTGGTTTGTTTTATGTTATGGGCCTTGTGAATCACATAACTGATCAGGTTTCTCTCTGTGTGTTGGTTAACAAGTCTCTGGCCCAATTTGTGGTCCATTTTAGCACATATATAGGAATTCTTTGCATGTATTTTGTGTGTTAACCTCCCTCACTCTTAGCCCCTGTTAGTTTCCCATCCTGAGTTTCCCTTTGTGGTGATTCCCTCACTTATTTTTAATTTATATAATTTTGTTGTGTTGTGCGTCTTTTCATTCTGCCTAAAATCCTTTGCAGAGTAATGCAATCATAAGAAAAGAAACACATTCGACATACGGAAGGCATATCTAAAATGTAGATTTGAGTAAGCTTTCAACTTATTGAATGGCTCAGGAAGACTCTAATTACCTTCAGCTTATAATTATCCTTGGAGAGAAGTGGTGGCTCTGACACTTTTCCGACAGAATTATACTGTTGTAAACACCTAAGGCCACTTCCAATGCTTACATCAGAGTGTTCAGCTGGGGGAAGTGAGTGGAGGGAAAAATAACTCAATAAGTCCTCCTGAAAGTGTTTTGAATGGTCACTTTTCAATAGCCAAATCCTGGTAAAGGAGAATAGGAATTTCATTGAGAAACAATTGGAGTTTAATAAGGCCTGATGTATATTTCTATAGCTGATACCAAAAGTTGAACTCTGATAAAAGGGAAGAGCAAAGGATCAAGGAAATTAACTTGGTTTTTAATCAAAGTGTTGTGCACACAGTTTTAAAAGTCTAATTATGTGAAGCTTCAAGCAAACAACAGCCATCTTCTTCCCCTTCCTCAACTCACCATCCTGCTTTGTGTAGGCAACAACTTTCAATTCTGTTTTTTTCTGATTTGTCCTTCTATACATTTAAATAACATGCTTAAATTGCTATTTTTATTTATCAATTTTAAGCATAATCCATGGATTTCTTAAGATAGAAAAGGTTGTAACTCTCCTATATCACAACACCCTTCACTTCCAGCCAGCTCCCCTAATCATTTTGATTAATCAGCATTCACTGCTCGCATTATTATAACTATGTGAATAATATTTCCTACTGGCCTAAAGAGTGAACTTGATTATTTATTTCTTATATTTATTTTTCATGTATCCTAAATTTAACAACTGCTTCATTTTATATTTGCTTAGCTAAAGGCTATTTCTACGTCTTCTTGCCCCTTTCACCATCTCTCAATACAATTTCCCTATTGTCAAACCAAAGAAATAATTTATCAGTTTCATTTTTCCCTAGAGATCTCCCTCCTGGAGCACAGTCTCCTGTTTTTCCAGTACAAAGTGCTTACACTCTCGAGCTGATGCTCAGCTCTCATCCTGAGAATCCGCTTCATATTAATCTGTGTTGAAGTTCCTCCTAACTGCCTTCCATGTATTCCTTTTTCTTCGTTTTCTCCCTCACTTCAGAAGAACACATCCTCCAGTATGAGAAGAGGATGCACAGAGAAAGGGTGTGGGGAGATCACTGTTTTTTTCTTGAGATGCTGCAAGAATGAAAATGTCTTTATTCTACTCTAATGCTTGATAGTTGAGTTAGGTATAAATTCTAGGTAGGAAGTCATGTGCCTTCATCATTTTGAAGACATTTCTCCTTTGTCTTTTAGCTTCCAGTGTTGCTTTTGAGAAGTCAGCTGCCATTCTTACTTCTGATCCTTCGAGTGTGATCTGTTAACCCACTCTTCTCCCCATTCCAGACAGTTTGGGTATCTTCTCTTTATTCTTAGTATTCTAAAATTTCATGATTTGCTTTTGTGGGTGTCTTCTTCTCATTCATTGGTTTAGCTCTCAGTGCGCCCTTTTAACCTGGAAACTTAAGCCCCCAGTTCTGGAAAATTTTCTTATATTAGTTCTTTGATATTTTCCCCACATTTTTCTCTTTTCTCCTCTTCTCGTTTTTACCTGTTAGTTGGAAGATAGATATTAAATTAATTCTCTATTATTTTCTGTATTTTTATTCCTAAATTCTATCTTTCTATCTCTTTGTTCTGCTTTCTGAAAGAATTCTTCAAATTTATTTTCCCATAGTTTGACTTTTTAATCTCAGCTTTTTTATTTCACCTTCCAGGAACTCTTCAGTGTTCTCTAAGACTATGTTTTGTAACAGCATCATGTTTGTATTTCATGGCCACATCGCTTCTCTGTCTCTCAGAGGCCATTAAATCATAATTTATTTCACATTTTGTCCTACTATCTGAATTGACTTTTTCTCCTCTGAGTCCTTTCTTTTCTTGGTTTGTCTTTCCCACTGGACTGGCCTCAAATGTCTGGTAATCATTGGATAGCCATTCATATTTGAGAATGAGGCACTGAAAAAGCTGGGAAGCTATATTTACATGAATGGGGTCTGGGGGTAGGGGGCTCCAACTATCAAAACATGTAGAACAGCTCAGTTTCTACAAGAAAGGATTCTCTAGTATCCTAACTGGGAGGTCTGGTGCTGATTCTCTAGTATCTGGTGCTGATTCTCTAGTATCCTAACTGGGAGGTCTGCTGCTGGCACTCTGGGTTAGGTGAGGGAAGGTGCCTGGGGGTGCTTCATTTTGGTAGACAGACTTGCACGTAAGCTTCTTGTTTTCCACCTTCTGCCTCATCCTGCACACTGATGTGCCTGGTACTCCTGAGCCCAGAGCCTCTCAGGTACAATTTCTCAAGAGAATAAGACTCCTTCTCCTGGGGGTGGAGAAGACCCAGTTGTCTGGCTGCCCAGAGTGGTGTGCAGACCTGAAGCCTAACTGCTCTTCAGAGACTTTCAACTAATGCCTCTCGGTGGGCTCCCCTCCTCGCCCTGCCTTCTGCATTACTTAGTCCCTCCAATTCTCAAGGCTCCCCAAAGTTCTGAAAGGCCAATTGCTCTGCTTCTCATCATCTGCCCCTGAAGGTCCTTAGCTTTCACCGTACTCCACCCTGCTAGGTCAGTTGTCACTCCGCCATCCACATTCGCTCTTCATGTGTTGTGACTAATGTTTATGCATGTCACCCAGTTTCATTAACGATGAAGTCACATTTCTGTTTTGTGTTCTCCTTGTTTTTCAGGTTAATATCTGAAAGAGGGGGAGAATAGAAGTCTTTACTTGGCATTCTTAAAATCAAAGCTGAACCACTTTTCTGAAGTTGATTGCCAGACACTGTTTTTCATAACAAACAAATGTGCAACCCCTTAAATTTATCTGCTATGTTACCTTGAATGGCTCACACCATTATTTCATGCCTCTTCACAGTCTGTGGCATACCTAGAAACTTGCAATTACACACTTAACATGAGGCAAATAATTATTTCCTTATTTTCCACTTCAGCCTTCTGTCCATCTGTCCTCACTTCATGTTTTATAAGCATAGAAATCAGTATGATAAAAATGTCCCTATGAAGGCAACCAATTTTCCAAGAAGCTAATAAGACATGACTTATTTCATGGAGAAAAAAGCAGGCAGGCAGTTCAAAAGCAACTGAAATGTCGACACGGTTTGAAAAGGCCAATTAGTAATACAGAAATAAAGATGCTGTGCCTGTGATAAGCTTGATTAACAGAACAATGAAGCCTATTAGAAAATTTTTAATAAAACATTCTGGTGTTGAAAGCCGATCTTTGATGAGCTGGAAAGAAAAAAAAATCCTGAACCATTTTTCAGTGTACAAATGTCTTGTTTATTTTTTGCTAGAGTTAGAGCCAACCACTCTGATGGTTTGGAGTAGCTCTTAATATTTCTAGCTCTTTGGGTGTTTAAATTAATGGTGCATTTCCAGGAACAGGCTGTGGTATCACCACAGACAGCAGCCTGGGGACGGAATCTCCTCCGCAAGCAAGTTGCAAGCTCTCTGTTCTTCTACTACCTCAACCAGTGGCCTTTAGCCACTCAGTAATCCCAGGATATTGACACCCTAAGGAAGTCTATGTGATATGTTACACTTCCCTCTGTGTAATGGAGACCAAAAAAAAGAATTAATTGATTACTTAAAGTACTATGTATGCATTGAGAGGCCCAGTAGGACTTCACTTCAGTAATTTCTCCATTAGGAGGAGAAAGCTGAAAGTGACAGCCCCGATTCAAAGTAAGCTTCTCCCTTTTATTGTAAAGAAAAGGAAGTTTCACAAGAAAATTCAGTTGATTTAATCATTACAAAGAACACAAGGATATGGGCAGAATTATGGCTAAGTATAGTTTTAACAAATGGAAACTACTAACGTCAGTGAAATAAACAAAGTGACATTCCATAACGCAATTTGTAAAAGGTTAAGTCGATCCACCAACGAAAGCTTGTTCTTAGCAAACACTGTCTTTTCCTACAGCAATCTCCTTAGTATTCTTACACAACAATCAAGCAACTTTCTTAACATATCAATCAGTAGGTTAACCTGCACCAAAGACATCTGTCCTTGAGCCAGCAATTTTGCTGTGTTACAATTCTTTATCTACAAAAGAGACTTTAGCCTGGGGAAAGTTTCCTGTCTTTTGCAAGCTTAACATTTGTATATGTAATTCTAAAAAGTTAGGTTATACTTGAAACTACAGGGCTTTGGAAGCTAGGCCCTGTGAAATACATTGGTTTTATAAATGTTAGTATCCTCCACAGTGATACACCATTAGCCCTCCTCGGTTTCCAGGGTTTCCAAGTTCTCAGTGTCCACTAAGTTATCTTTGACATGATAAGTACTTCAGAGTACCATCTTCAGATGCTTCCTGGTAAGCATCTCAGTTACACTTAAAAAAAATCTATATTTATCTAAGGATGGTTCTTTTCTCAGCCAGCTTCTTAGCTTAACAGAAAGAAATTCACATTCCTACTAGCTTTGTATTAACTTGTCTCAAACATGGGAGTTCTCAGCCCCTGACAAAGACCTCTTCTTTGACCAAACTTTAGTCTTACTCTTCTGAGTCCTCTTCTTGATTAGACCTAACATTGGCCTGTGGCCCTAGACCTTTGCCTGCTCAGCCTAGTTTTAGCAAAGAATCCTGCTAAGCCAGTTTATTGAGAATCCACCCACACTTGATGGCTAATCAAGTTTCTCTTAGTAATTTTTCATCCACTGACTCCCTCACTCTGCTCATTGGCTATAAATCCCCAGCTATCTTTGCTATATTAAGAGTCAAGTTTAATGTTTCTTCCCAATTACAATAATCTCTCCCCATTGCAATAGTTTTAAATGAAGTCTTCCTTATTTTTAAACAAGTGTCAGAATAATTTTTCTCTTACACTCCTCATCTCTATATATCTATTTCTGACTAGATGATGTCACTGTCCATAAAGGCACAAAATGTAACCTTGTCTCCCACAGAGTGAGGACATGTGATCAGGGGATCTCAGTTGATTCCCCTGAAGCTGGATCACTACGAATCTATGTGCCACACTGAACAACTACCCATTCTTTGAAATAGAACAACAGATCCAGCTCCACTCAAAGCCCTGAAGGAACTGCACACGGCTTCATTCCAGGCTTAGGCCTCTCCCACATGCCTAACCCCAGCTTCTTGCAAAACCACACTGCTGTTTTTTGGCATCCCCAACCCAATAGTCTTTGTCTCTTCTTGTAGTCTTGCCCTTGCCCTCATACTACACCACATTCCTGTCTTCTCTCAATTAATTCCTCTGATTAAAACTCACCCATCTTGTTTTCCCAGTCTCTCAGAGCCTTGCTAGGTGACTCACCAACAAACCTGGCAGCTCTATGTTAAGTGTGAAAGCCTGATTCTAGGTTCTCCCTGTCATATTCAGGAGCTTTTACTGATTCAGAATTTTAGAGCCCGCTCATCTAGTCCTGTGTTTTCCTGATGATAACAATAAGCTGGGGCACGTGTTAAATAAAGATTACGAGGCATCCCCCCTGGATGTTCCAAATTTAGCTTGGGGCCCAGAAATGTAAGTTTTTAATAAACACTCCAAGGGATTCCTGTCTTCAGGGAAGATGGGGACACACTGGAATCCTGCTGCTATCCTGGTCATTTTATAGATGAGGAAGTGGAAGCCTGAAGAGTGGCAATGGCCTGCTCAGGGTCGCCCAGCTCCTCCTTGGCTAATCCAAGTCCAGTATTGGGTTTACTGACTTCCAGTGTGGTGACTGCCTTCCATCGTGCAGACCCTTCTGTGGGACAGGGAGACTCTGACATTGGGTGTTTCATGTACCACATTGGCCAGTGGGCAAGGAGTCCACTGCATCAGTAATCACCCCTCTTGCCATGTCTCACAGCCATGACTGTAGTCTAGTCTTCCTCCCAGTTTTGAAACAGGAATTAGCAGGACTGCTGCTTCCCTGTGCTCTTTCTGTGGATCTGTGCACCTGGCTAAGGATCAGAAGAGTCAGCTTCATCTCCAGTGACCTTGAACCAGAGTCACTTTATCTATCTGGGCCTAGTTCCTTCATGTGAAAAAGGGGTCCCCAAAATTTTTCCAGGAAGGAGAGTCCCCTGAGGTGCCCAGGAGCTAAGTGTGACAGAAGAGTTCAGGCTGATATTGCTGAAGAGAAAAGAAGAGGAAAAGGAACCTGTGAGCAGATCTTAGAGGTGAAAAGTCCTGGAGTGGGAGGAGATAAGGCAGGGTCCTCTTGTGTCCGTTCCTCAAACCCAGTGAATGGACCCTTCACATTCTTGTAAAATTATTGCAGGCCCCTGACTGTCATCATGTCACTATCATTTTTACTTTTATCAATTTTACATTTTTTTAAAATCATTTTGAAATAATGTTATTTCGAGATGCACAACCATAAAACAACGTATAAACTTCATGGATGTAGATTCCTGACTCAGTTCGTTTAGGCTGCCATAACAAAATACTACAGACCAGGTAATTTGTAAGTAATAGAAATTTAATTCTCGCAGTCTAGAAGCTGGAAAGTTCAAGATCAAGGCACCAGCACATTGGGTGTCTGGTGAGGACTGGCTCTCTGCTTCCAAGATGGTGCTTTCCTGCTGAGTCCTCACATGCTGGAAGAGTGGAAAAGCGAGGCAGCTCTCTGAAGCCTCCTTCCCATAAGGACATTAATCCTATTCAGGAAGGTGGAGCCCTCATGACCTAATCACCTCCCAGAGGCCCCACCCATCACCGTGGTGATTAGGTATCAACATATGAATCTTGGAGGGACACATATGCAAACCATATCAATTACTATATAATTGCAGAACAAAATTGAAATCAAATACCATAAAACAAATAAAATTTAAATTTTCAATGTTCATTTACCATGATGGGTAAGTAGATGATATTGTTTTGCAGAAACTAAATTGCCAGTTTGGGGGTTAATGGTAGAAAAATATTAGGTCAGGTCTAGTCTTATATTTAGTCTGCTTCTGTGTTGTGTTTCAAAATACAACTCCTGAGAATGCCTGTTTGCTTGCAAAACAGGAGTATTAATACATCCCAGTCTTTGTACACAATTCAGGACAAGCAAACCTTCCATTTACCCCACACTCTGTAAGTGAGCAAGGCGGGTGTCACTTGGTAACTCTGTAAGGTTCTGTCTTATATTTGAAGATATTAGTCTGTGTTACAGATTATCATCACAGTGAAAACAAAAATTTAAATTCTTATAGAGAATTTGCAGATCTTTGCAAAACTGCCCAGGAACTCTGAGAAATTTTGAGTTTTGCCAGAAAAGCTCAACTTGATTTGCTTTTTGGGGACACCTAGGTCCAATTCCAGCTCTGTTGCTAACTAGCTATTGAAGGTGGGGCAAGTGTTCACATTTTAGGACATGTGTTTCCTTATCTATAAAGGATCCTACAAATTCCACTCACCTCACAGCCTCACTCTGAGAGTAAGCGAGACGTATTTGAAGATGCTTTAACAACCCTCAGTGCTTACGAATGGAAAACACAACTACAACAGCAGGGGCAAGTGGCTGGAGATTTACCTCCAAATGCTTTAAAATGTTCTGGCCAGTCATCCCTGAGTAGCATGGGACAGACACGAGTATCTACTGACCTTTTCTGTCCTTCTGGTCGACGGAACTCCAGCAAGGAAGAGTGGTGGTTATTGGCTAATGTGCTGAAAAGAGCTCTAGTTGAAACAGGGCCCATTCGTTGCTCTCTGCTGCCCTCTTGAGTACGGAGGTTGGCCTTGCATAGGATGGGGTCTCAGCAGCAAAGAAGATACAGTGCAGGCCCCAAGGCGTAATGCCCTTCCGGGGCCCTCAACTCAACATCTCAACAACCCTGCTCTGTGTGCCTGTGCATGTGCATATATGTGTGCTTCTGCATGTGCATGAGCTGAGCGTGTTCATCTGCCTCTGTCAAAAGATCAGTAAGTGAGAAATTGCACTCCATGTCTTCCCCCATTCCCCAGCAGTCCCTCCTCAGGATCCCACTGTCCCAGCCGGGACCTTCAGGCTTTGTGCAAGCCCTCATCATCTGGAAGGAACTGTGTCTGTATGACTCCTGCTCCATTCCTCTTGGTTGTTAATGGCTTGGTTAAGATGGATTTTAGGGCCCAGAGACCCCATAATATTTTCTCACGTCTGCTGACCTGCAGTGAAATGAGTTCCAATTAACAATAAACACTGGAGAAATAAAGACATGCTTTGCTGTTCTAATTCCATTTTAATGTCACAGGTCATTGCTTCTTGGCCTTTTGGATAAGATCAAGTGTAATGTCACAGGTCTATTTTAATGTCTAATTTGATTATAAGATCTATTATTATTATTTTGTTGTTGCTGGCCGGCCAGAAAGGGGGTCCAAACCCTTGACCTTGGTGTTAACAGAACCAGCTCTAACCAAGTGAGCTAATTGGCCAGACCAAGATCTAATTTTATTTTAATATTATTGTTTGCATTAGATTTTCGAACACCCTTGAGGGTTGTGGTGCTAAATAAGTAATGACTCCTTAAAAGTAGCTTCCTTTCTTGCTTTCCACTCACAGCTTCATTATCCTTTAGAATAGAGAAGTAATTTCTAAGTGAACCACACAGAGGGCACAGGCGGACCCAGGGGGGTTGGGGAAGAAAATATTAGAACTCTTATTTTTACATAGTATATTTAATCTTATCCTTCTTAAATTTCAATGTTGGACAAGATTTTACAATATGCATAACTTGTACAGGTGTATAATTTACAAATAAATATTTATATGAGGGAATGCTAATTTTATTTCATTCAGTTATTTTGTTGCTGAAGAGATAAACAATCATAAAAGTTTGGAGACCTCTGTTCTAGAAGAGTAGCTGTCATTCCAGCTGTATTTTAGAATCACTAAGAGAGATTTTTAAATTATATTATGCCTTACCCCATTCCAGGCTCAGTGAGCCCCAATCTTTAGGGGTGCGGTGTGGGATATGTGTATTTTTAAAAAACACCCCTGGTGATTCTGCTACAATCCCCCCTGCTAAAAACCACTTTGTTCTCTAGACTGTAAGTTTGCCAAGGGCAAAGATGATATCTCTCTTATTCACCCATGTATTTATAGAGTCTAGCACAGTGCCTAACACAAAGTAGATGTTCCATAAATGTTAGCTGAAGGACTGAATGGTGGACAAATGAGCCACAATCCAGAGGCAGCCGCTGCTAACTCCCCCAGCCTTTGTTTTCATGCTTAGTGCTTTCATATGATCATTTTACATGTTCAAGAACATATTATATATAAAATTTGTCACTTATTTGATCACTTTTAGTAAAAAGGTGTTTAGTATGTATTTTAGCATTATTTAGCATTTCTTATTATCAATTGAACTATCTAAAAAATCTTTATACCAAAAGTTTTCTTCTACATATCCAATTGTACAAGGGTATGTCAAAAAGAAAATAGAAGTTGAAGATAATATGAATGAGGATACTTCATGGAAAGTAGAAGTTAAAGATGATATGAATCATTCTATGAACTTTGTGAAGTACCCTCGTGTGCTTGGGATAGAGTCTCAGAAGTGGGGTTTCTAAGTCAGCGAGTAAGACCATTTTAAAGGCCATAGCTACTATGGGAAAAATGAATTGACATTGACCCCGGGAGAGGAGGCCCCGGTTTAAGGAGCAAGGGCTTATAGGATTCTTGTGATCCGGCAGAGTGAGAATCTTCAGTGGGACTTTGTGACGTGGCAAAAAAGACTTGGAGTGTCTGATTGTCTTATCCTGTTTCTACCATTTACTGGCTGTGACACTTAGATTCTTTAAACCTAAGTTTCTTGATCAATAATATGAATATTTACAGCTATGTGACAGGGCTGGTGATTCTGAAGTACTGTTATGTGGTAAAGATAAAAGTGCTAATTTTGATACTTAATATAGTTCCAGACAGACAGAAGATCAGAGTCTAGGAGTGGTTCCCATGAAAAGATACCACCTATCTCTTTGCTATTAAAATGCACTGTTTACCCACAAGGGGGGTTGAACCCTAGTTCCTTAGGTGGGGGCCCAAAAGGACCCACAACTACAGACTTAGGCCCCTGAGGAAGGTTCAGAGATATTTAGGAACTCTTTGGTCAACAGGTCACCTCAGAAATACCAAAGGTGAGTATCATTGTTTGCAAAAGGTAGAGCTGCTGTAACTCTGATAAAACGATCATGAACTGTGTGAGCACTCTTTTTTCTTCGTGGTGTGCCAATAAAACCAGTCATGCAAGTCCTCATGGTGCCAGTCCCCTCTAAATGGGAAGCGGCTCCCCACTACTGCTCTTTAATGACTGCTTACTCCCGAAACCACCAAGCGAATGGCTGATTGTCCTTTGGAATGAATGTCTGATTGGATTCCAAGACCGTGGTCTGCATTTCATTTTTGGTATGAGCTGTACTTTTCAAACTTCAGTGTGAATGTGGTCCCCTGTCCAGCCCCCTAGAGAGTCTGACTCTGTAGGTCTGGGGTGGGGCCCAGGAATCTGCATCTTCTTCAGTGAGCCTGATGTAGGTAGCCCAAAAACTAGATTTTGGGAAACACTGGCATAGTAGAAGTAGCCCTACCTAGATAGGGACCAGAAGACTGGGGTTCGAGATGAGTTATTTTCATTTATATCAGCCTAAACCTGATGTCACATTTCAGCTCCAAGGGTCCTGTTTCTTCATTTTAAAGCTTCATTTTCACATGAAAATGGGGAAAAGCTCATCCAGGAGAAGCAATCCTCATTCATCATGAGGCTGGTTGCCCAGATCAAATTAAAAACTGTAGATAGGAAATGTACGGTCATGACTAAAATCATACATATAAGGTTCTACACTTTTGGCTTCTGCCTTTCACACTGAGAAAACAATGGACAACACCTGGTTAGTTAACACCATATCCCCAAGATGAGCCTCTGTCCTGTGATGAAGACTTGTTCTCTTTTGTGTTTGTGTGTTTTGCTGTGACAGAGCACAGCTGGCCTCCCACCAGGCAGTGTCTTCTGATTTCCTGCATGGCATTCCTTGTGCTTGGAGTTACCACTGTTGTGATTGGTCTTGGAATCACCTTTGGAATACCTGTAAAAGCTGCAAGTATGTGCTACCCCTGGATGACTGATTTGTCAATAATTCACTCGACCAAGAGAGTGTATATATACTCCACATATTTTAAAATGGGTGGCTCTACCAGTAATGGGTGGTTGGCACATGGTATGCACCAACCATTGCCCTGGACATTTTACACATCTCATCTTTGTTTTATTCCTCTCAACAGTCTTTCAAGGTGGTTGCTGTTATCACCATTATGACAGAAACTCAGGGAAGTTAGGCACCTTGCCCAAGATCATGTGGCTATCAAGTTAACAAGCCAGGGTTCCGACCCAGCTCAGCCTACACAGGTTATGGTTTCCATCTTCAAGGAATTTTCACAGTAATTAGGAAGACTAGTCACACAGGGGTGCACAATACAGAACTGCATATAATTAGGAATTAAGTTAGGTTGGGCGAGATGATAAATATTTTCAGTAATTGAGAGAAATCAGCTGAGACCGGTGCTGAAGGGATACAGCAGTGAAGGAGCAGGGTCTGGAGCTGAACTGCATAGGGGAGCTCAGAGTTAGATGGAGAATTTGGAAGGGGTTTGCCAGAGATGGAAACTGTGTACTGTCTGGTAGGACATCTTTATATTTGAGCTGAAAAGTAACAGAGTAGTTAAGGACTGGGGGCCGAGTAAAAAATAAGGAGAGAATTATGGTCCAGGAGCACTGAATGGCATGCAATTACTCACACACGCCCAGCCACACATTCATGCCGTGTTTGCTCCAGCCACACTCTGGCACATGCTCTTCCCTCTGCCACGATGCCCTTCTTCCATCACTCATTTGTCTGACTCCTAAAGGGTTTAAGACTAATCTCACTCAGTTGCCCCCAGACTGAGTGAGATGTGCCATCTCTGTGCTTCACAAACCCCATGTAAACATCAATCCAGCTCTCAACCACACAGTGTGGGAATTATCTGTTCTGGAATGTGTCTTGAAGGCAAGAACCATTCTTCTAACCCCAGCCCTGCTACCTGCGTGATGGAGAAAGGCCTTCAGTAATGCTTGTTGGGTAAAGAACTGAAGCTTGATACTGCCAGAAGTGGAGCCATGGAAGGCTTTTGAGCAGGGAGATGATAAAAGCAAGCAATACCTGTGTGGTTTCAATGAAGGAAATGGGTTGGAGAGAAAGTGATAGATTTGAGACATGGGAAACTGACTCAGAATGTCATGGAAGAAATGAGACTTGGGGATGTTGGTCTCTTGATTAGACCATTTTTGATCTGGCCATAAACAGTAGGATGCTATCCAACAGCAAAAAAATAAGAGTAAGATCTGAATTCTCATTTTATTTTTCTCTTGTATAACCTAAGATAAACCTCTTTTAACCTCAATCTAAAATGTGTATGACTAAGATTTCAGAGTCTATGATATATTAGCAAATGTGTGAAAAGACATATCTGACATTTCTCTCCAATAAATCTCTTTCACATCTAATCCTATCTTGGCATCAGTTTCTCAGAAGATCCAACTGACACAGATTCTTTCAGATCACCAGAGCATAATAGATTCTTATGCCTAGAACAAAAATGCCAAACATATTGCCAAACAGATTACAGGGTACAAACTGTGCTTTTTCTTCCTCTTAATTATCAACTTAGTCCCAACTGTAAGACATTCTGGATGCAAAATGCACATTCACCCAGCTCCCTTCACCAACTCTAGACCAGGTATCTAAAATGTTTTCAGCCTATTTACCACTCTACACACCAATTAGGAATTTTGTGAGGATACATTATTTTAGGTGAAATGTCTGAGATACAAATGTTACCAATCTGCTATGACATCTTAAATTCCATCAGATTTGTATAGCACTTAAAATTTAAAAAAAATACCATCACATTATTTTGACTACCTCCCATTCAGTTTTCAGTGGGTAGATTCATTGCCCCCAATAACCTCAGTTTAACTCACAGTATCCCCATGAGGTCAGCATAGCAAGTTATCTTTTGTTTCCATTTCTAGCTAAGAAAATAATTGAGGGGGGCTACATAACTAAATCTACAGCAAAGCACAAACCAAAACCCAGACCTGGTGACTCTCACCCAGGCACCTTCTATGACTTCTCAGGCAGGAGTGAGTCTACCCTTGTTTGCCCAAATGCCAGTGGTGTTGCACAAAATGCAAGCTAAGTGGGCCTAGAGAGTTTTGGAGAAAGGGCGAGAAAATGAAAGAAAAAGAGGAGAGGAAATAATGGGGAAAAGAACAATGGCAAGAAGCAGAAGGGGGAAGGAGGAGGCACATTATTATATTATTAAAGCTTGATGTTCATGGTCACAGGTGCACGCATCAACATCCAGTACTTGTCTCTAAATCTTCCAGACTTACCTTATCGACAATGTAAAACAGCTTTGCAGCAACAGGGTTTCTTGTGTGGGGACCTCACTACTTGTTTGCCACCCTCCCTGCTTTGTGACGGCAAGCTGGACTGTAGTCAGGGAGAAGATGAATCTGCTAATACTGTGGTAAGTGGACAAATAACCAAAATTTAAAAATAGTCCCCAGCAACTAATAATTAAAATTAAAATTATAATGAAAATATTGTCATGCATGAATTTTTTTTATTAGAAATAATGCCTTTGTCTAATATAGGTCAAATGCCCAGCAGCCTCCCACAAAACTTGATATTCAAGTGTCCCAACCAGAAGATATGGACATATATGGACAAGGTGTGTGACACAAGAAATGACTGTGGTGACAGCTCAGATGAATCAGGTAAAAATGAATATATGCAATTGATTTTTTAATGGGTTCTTGGAGTGGCTACCCTTGCACTTCAATTACATAAATTAACTCATACTTAGAAACCTTCCTTAAGGATATTTATATCCACTGTTATGCAATTCTATCATCTCCAGTAGTTTGTGCACATTTACAGTAGATGTGTTCTCTACCTAGAAGTAAATAACGCCAGTGTTGCAAGGATTAACAAAGGAAATAATCTTGATGGACAGCTCTTGTCTGCTATCAAATTCCTTTTTGATTTCTTTGGAAATTTTGGTAAAGATCAAAGAAAAGTCTCAAGAATGCTTTGGCTGTCAAAAATTTGTTTAACCTTTGGCATTTCTTTGTCCCTCTCCCCCTCTTTCTTCCTTGCCTCCCACCATGTTCCCTATGGTAGTTTAACACTGAGCAGCACCCCTGACCATTTTACAATCTGGCAAGGCTGACATTCTAAAATCACTGCAGTAGGTACAATTCCAATACCTCATGGCCCCAATCAGTACATAAAAAACTTATCAGAAATACACTAATTTCCTACTCTTTGTCTGGTCATTGTGAAGGATAGAAATAGAAATGCTTCCCAGGAGTTACAGATAACAATGCTTCAACAAAAGGCTAAAAGTATAAAGAGATCCTTTTCTTCTTGCTAGGTGCCAATTAGCAAGTACTGATTCTTTTCCCTGCTTATTGAAATACAAACTCGTACAGACCCTTCATTGTTTTTTTGTTTTTATGTTTTTGTTTTTGTTTTTTTTTTGTCTTTTTCGTGACTGGCACTCAGCCAGTGAGTGCACCAGCCATTCCTATATAGGATCCGAACCGGCGGTGGGAGTGTCGCTGCGCTCCCAGCACTGCACTCCCCCGAGTGCGCCACGGGCTCGGCCCAGACCCTTCATTGTTTATGTAACATGTCAGTATGTTTATTTTTAGGATGATGGGGACACGTAAATACTCTTCTTCGCTTTTCAAAGGGCAAATTCTTTCACCTAAACATGCAGAATCTCTAATAAACATCAGCAATCTTCCCATTGGACAGTTTTCACCAATATTTTAATAATACAGAGGGCTAATTCTTTTCCAATACCATCTTTTCCTGTCCACCTTGACATTTTAACAGTTACAGTTTTAAAAAATAAATAAAATGGTCTAGTTTTACAGTGCCCAAAGTTTTCAGGCTGGAGATGTGATACTGTTTTCTTTGCTGACTGTGCCTGCATTCCCAGAACTCACTGCAAAAATGGCATTCAAGATTGTGCTGATTGGAGTGATGAAAACTTATGTGAATAAAAGACTTTTTGAATCATTGTTTTGGAAAATCTAAAAACTGTTAGTTGCCTTAAGACTTCTTTCAAAAAAATTGACATATATATCTACATTTATATCTTAATGGGGGATGGGGAAGGAAAGAGCTACTAAAGCGTGAATTCAGTGTTAATTGAGAAAAATGATTAGTAGAAATCATACTCAAACCTTAGTGACCTTTAGCCCATTTCTAAACCTGTTTCTAAATTTTAGAATGTAGTTTTCTGTCCTAACAATGACATAATTCACCATAGGATTATTATGGAGACACAAGTGTTCTCTGACTCGATTATTCCAAGTAAAGGGCATTAATCCTAAGAGCACTCAGATCAAAATGGATGTTTATCTCTTCATTAGTGTAGCCCTGGTTCAGATCCAGCTGAAAACCAGTTTGGTCCAGAGCTATTCTTAAAAGTAGCAAACAGTACCCCCCCACCCCCACCCACCACCACCCTAAAATCAACCAGATTAATCTGCTCTTCTAGTTTCAGGGCATAACATTCTTTCCAGTAGGTAGAGCTCAAAAGAGCAGACCTGGGTTTGAATCTCATCATACCGCTTAATGGGCTGAGTGAGCTGAGACTATTGAAGATGGTTTCCTTATCTGTACAATGTGGCTGTTTTTTGAGATTGTTATGAAAATCAAAGAAGACATAAAACAAGTGGTAGAATGCTTTTAACATGCAATAGCAGCTACAGGAATTGTAAACAATTATATTTGCAAGGATATGGTAGATTGCATTATTGTTCAAAAATATCTGCTACCCCACTCTGGGGAAGGATTATACTTCTCCATTCCCATGGTTATCAGACTTGATTATGTATGTGACTTGCTCTGATTGATGAAATTTGATCACTAACATGTGCGTCACTTTCCAGCTTAAATTTGAAGAACAAGCTGATTGGATGTCATCTCTTTCTGTCATTATACTGGCAATGATCCAAATAAAGGCTGCTCCTGGAGTAGAGCCCAACCACAGCAAATCACAGACATCAAGTGTGACAAACCTTTGTAGTAACAAAGATTTTTGGTCATTTGTATCCGTAGCATAACTCTCCCTACTCTGATATTGAAAAGATTATAAGAAAAGCCCTTCCTATTAATCCACAGCCACCCTATCATTTAAACGATGAACCAAAGAAATAACACTTTCAGAGGTTGTTTGGGAAAGGTTGTTCAAAAAAGGTCTGAGCATAAAAGGCTTAACTTTAGCCAGCACCTGCACTATAAGCAAATTGCCCTGGGATGATGTATTGTAAAACAGCCTGGAAATCTATTGCACTTCTCTACTTAGTCTCTTTCCTATAGATCTAGGTCAAACTGCAAAGACAAATCAGATAGTGACATTCTTCACAAGCTAATTAGCTTGTCAATGTCACCACAATACCTCTTGGGATGAGTTGAGAATGTTTCTAATAATCATGCTACCAAAGTACAGCCAGTAGACCAGCAGCAGCATCGGCATCACCTGGGAACTTATCAGAAATGCAAATCTGCAGGCCCCACTCCAGACCTTCCCACTCCACTGCCCTCCAGCTTAGCCATTCCACTTGCTGTGGTCAGTTACATTAAGAAGTGACATTTGTGAGTAACATTAGCCAGCACATGACCACCATCTTCTCTGCCAAGAAGCTGGAGCATCCCAGTTGGGGGTTGCCCTGTTAGTGTGGGACCAGGAGGGAAGATGTAGCAGAGCCCAACCTGACCCACAAATCCGGAAAAGTGCAATTAGTTCTTGTAATTTGGTTAACCATTGAGACTTCAGGGGCCTTGTTACTGTAGCAGTGTACTTTAACAAGACTGATACATAGCCTTTGGATAAGATACAAAGTAAACATACACAGATACTTTTTACACAGAACTTCTTTGGTACAGTAAACTCACTAAGAGTAACTTTTAGATATAGCTGTACAGTATTTGCAAAAGGTACTTGCAAATTGCTTTGAAAATTTTAAATGAATTGTTACAAGTAGAAACTAAGTTTTCTTCAGTTGGCCTTGCAGATTATATAATCGTTTTAATTGTGAACTGTAAATTTTTTAAAGTTGTATCTGCTTCAAGATGATTGCTTAAGCAATTTTTTTTAGAAGTAGCCTTATGTTGAGGGAGTTTTCTGAGATGATGAAACTCTTCAGTACATGTTACATGTTAAAATTCTTAAAATTATATACATTCAATTTTACTGTATATTAAAAAAAAAACAACACAAAAAACCCAAAAGTAGCCCTATTCATTTATAGTGTTATCACTCAAGGAAAAGAGAAAGTGATCCAAGAGACATTCCTACTATACTTTTTTCTAGACCCCTTATAGAATATCCTACAAAGAAGGGATTTGGATATTAACTACTTTCACTTTTTTGCAGCTATAAACCTCAGGTTACACCTACAAAATGGAGCTACTAGTCCCTGCTTCATAAATTGAGGATTAAATGAGACAAAACTAAGTGAGAGAACAGTCATAAGGCACTTAACATATGCTTACAATTAAGATGGACAGTATCAAGAGAAAAAGCCCTTTGCTTACCCACTAAGGAATACTCTACTTTCATCTTATGTTTATTACCACTACATAAACCATGGAAGACCTAAGGACTGCTGGATAAAAAAGCTTTCAAACATGAGGACTTTAATATCTTTGCTACACTATACTGTGATTTTAAATCTTGAATCAAAATCCATCAAAGTTTATCAGCCATATTACATGCCATAATTAGCTTTTTATAAACAACTTTGCTTACATATCAGTGTCAATGAAATAAAAAATAAAACGATATACTAGGCAAAGAACTTTATTAACCTTTGTTTCAAACTTTATTCCCAGGCTTCTTCAGCTTAATTAGCTGCAAAGAATGAATTGTGTATAAGCAAAAACTGAAAAGAGCTGCAGTGTCCAAAGGGCTTGGGTTTAAAAATATTAGAGATCTAGATTTTATTAGATCCTTAAACTAAACAATTTTAAAAAGCAGTCATAATATAAAATAGCAGCTCCCAGAAACTTCTTCAAGTTTTATCTTCTTCAGAAGTTCATCCAATTCAGTTTGCCTCATTCTTGGAAGCCTCATCAAAATTCTCCACAAGATCTAGAAAAAGAAAAAAAAAGTAGAAATTCTGAAAAAAAAAGCCAAATTTGCAAATAATGATCAGATCTTATGAGGAGATAAGGAAATGTTCTCAAAATATATCCTACAATTAAATAAGGATTACATTTAAACACTTTGCTTTTATTTCCAATGAGACCACTATTCACCTGGCACATCTAGAAGTTCATGTTTTGGGATATAATTAATACAAGAAAAAGCCATTCATTTGCCAACGATGTAAATACTGTGTGTAAAGAATATGTACATATCCTCCCCATTCCCATCCCACAAGAATTAAAATTAAACAATGTAATACATTGGTCAATATGCGAGAGCAGAACCAAAGAATACCATGACACAAGACTCTGGAGTGTTCCTGGGTTCCTAAGGACATCTGTCTGAGCAAAGGGGAATACTTATGAGTCTAGTGATTCTCTCATCCAATAAATATTTGTTTTACAAAGTAAATTATCCAAAAATAGAGATAATAAGAGAAAATGCCTCATGACTGCCAAAGGAGTTATTTTGCTACAGATTTTAGAATGGTTTTATCCCAAAATACTCAAAACAATTCTCCATACCTTCTCATAATTCATGAATTTTAAATTAGGAAACAAGGGTCCTTTGTGATCTATAGGTAGCTATATTTAGGTCACAATATACACACTTTTTATTCAATATGTAATTTAAAGTCAGATACCCTAGACGTCCTTGGGATCCCAAACAAAAAAAAGCCAAATCTATAAACATAACTCCCAGTTAAATAACACTGCATTATTTTTCTCATTCTAAGTGAGATCCATGGCCCCCTTTCCCTCCTTTTACTTATTGCCACCCACCCAAGATGGTTTTTCCTGCAGTGTAAAAATTCTTTATTCTCCCCTGCTAAGATTCTCTAGGTTAACCACAAGAGAAGGTTCTTACCTGGAACTTCATCATCATCCTCCTCTCCAGTAGCAAGTGGTGCTTTTCCATCCACAGCTATAAAAGGGAAATGTAAATGTTACTCATATATTGGCCTAAGTTTTCAATAAACATTAACCAAAAGAACAGATGAAACTCCAAGTGTTGTTACAACTTACATTTATGATGACAAGTAACACTTGGGATATCATCTATAGTACTATTAATATAACATGATATTCTGATATCTACAAATGGCCTAGGATACTAGTAGCAGCCAACAAACCAAATTCCATACCTATCTTTTCTTTTCTTTTCTTTTTTAAAGAAGATGACCGGTAAGGGGATCTTAACCCTTGACTTGGTGGTGTCAGCACCACGCTTTCCCAAGTGAGAACCGGCCATCCCTATACAGGGAGCCGAACCAGTGGCCTTGGTGTTATCAGCACCACACTCTCCCAAGTGAGGCATGGGCCAGCCCATACCTATCTTTTCAATGCCTCTGCCCCACCATAGGCCCTGAGGTAGTATGAAAGCAGAAGGGAGCCATCAGGGTGTAGGTAAAACCCACATATCAAATGAAGGCAAATGAAGAGACGGATTTCTCAAATACTGTGTGGTTTGTGAGTGGCATAAGGGAGATAGATGCTCAACAAACATTTACTGAAATGAAAAACTGATCAAAAAACTAAGTGTCTTTGAGTGGTAAGTATCCACTTTCCTTTATCAACAAGAACATAAACTACACATCAGAGTTATGTACTAGCCTCAGTAGGATACTTCAAAGGCCTACTTTAGTTCTGAAAGCCTGAGACAGTCTTGTGCCTCTCAATGTGACAATAAAAATATAAACTGAGGCAGAGTGAGTTAATACTAGAAAAACATGGGTGACTAATAATAAACCATGTAAGAAGTCTCTGACTTGTTTCTGCATTCACATTCTTCAAAATTTTAAGCAAAGAGCCTCAATGTAAAGTTACAACTGCCCTGATAAACACTTATTCAACTAAACTATTTTCTGCTCTGAACAAAAAAATCTTTGTCATACTATAGTCAAAAACACCAGAATATTGGCAGGCCATTTTTTTAAAAAAAGACTGTTGGTAATACCAATCATATAGATACAACTGAAGAAATCTGATAGTTTACACTAATAGATTTTGTAATCAATTCTAAACTATAAGTAATTACCAGCAAAGCCCAAAAGTAACATTTTCATCATTTGCAGCTAAAAAAAGAGTAAAATTTAAGGCTGTGATCTAAACCAAGCAAGCTAATAGAAAACATTCTACTAAATCAAGTACAATGATCACAGCAAACTGTATAAATTATTGTAAATGCCAAGAACATGTGCTTAAAAATCAGTTAGAAATTTATTTTTTAGATTAAAGTTTGCATTTCCAAGTTTAAAGATATCCACATCTACTTTGAGTCCTGAGGTCACAGAAATCTGCTGCTATATGAGTAACCCCCCAGTAAAACCACTACTAGGAAACTCACATTGTTTGGGCAGAGCTTCAGCCAGTCTCCTTAAGCTAGTCAGACTGTCTGCACCAAGCTGGTTTAAGATGCTGGGTAGCATTTCTGTCAGCTGCTTTGTCTCAGCATGGCCTGTAATGGTGAAAGTGTTCGCTGTCAGAGATGCCTGAACTTTAGGGTTGTTAAAGTGAATCACTGTTCCTTGGTTTGTAAACATATTCACCTATAAAGAAAAATTTTTAATATTAGCAACACCCACCAAAATCCCTTTAAAACCAAAATATGTTTTATTGAACAAAAACTAAAGTCTGACTAACTAATCTAGTACTTCACTGTGAAGCACAGGTGAAATTTTGCCTGGAATGGAATGGGCACATTAATCACTTTCATACTTAGCAATCTTACTGATATTAACAGAGTAGAAACATAAGACTAGTGGGATATGAAATACTTCGTTGGAAGCAGAGTCAAAAAAAAAAAAAAATCACTTAATGGATGAACATTAAAACTTTCCCCAGCCAAATGTCATTTTTTTTGAGAAACAAAATTTGACACTTACTTCTTCAATACCAGAGATATTGTTCACCCCTAACTTCTTTAAAGAGAACTGAAGTTTTTTATCATCTGCTGTAGCTGTTCTATGAACTACCTTCTTCTTTCTGCGAGCAGTTCCCTAAAATGGGGAGAAAAAGAGAAAACAGCACACTTATACCATAACAACAGACATTTTCAAATGGGAACAGTTTCTAATTCTTTTCCGACCCTTCGGATCTGTATAAGAAAACAAAAAAACATTTTTATGCAGTGAGTAGACAGGCTAAGGCAAAGATGGAAGCAAAAAGAAGGAAAGGAACTGTCTACAAATCTTTAATAACTTCTAAATCTCTAGTTTTGTCAGATATATAAAACAATATTCTTTTCAAAGTCCTACTCTTTATACTATTTGTTCTAAAAGTGATCAAAGAGGTGACATGTATCATTTTAAATTAAGCCTCATTTAGAAGAGCTCTATGTCTGGAATGTCCAAACTTTTGTGTTTTTACATTAAAGAAAAACCAACATCCAAATTAATATTCACGGACAAGATAATGTATGAAATAACCAAATAAGTCTGTATATAGACATCTGTAGCACCCAAGAGTAAAATCTGAAGTTCTCATCTTAACCTACAAGACCACTACAGTCTGTCCTGCCTTTAATAGGCCTCGCTCAACCACATGTCCTACCATACACATATACTCAATCTTTAGCCAAATAAACCTCTTTGCTGTTCCTCAAATAGGCCAAGCAGGCTATAACCCTAGGGCCTTTGCACATTCTGTTTCTCTCTTCCCCTAGACATCTTCACGGCTCCCTCCCTCAGTGCAGATCTCTGCTCTTATGCCACCTTATCAGAGTGGCCTTTCTCAACCACCCAATATGAAACAGCAACTCCTACATTCATCATTTTCTTTCTATCTTGGTTTATTTTTCTTCATAACACTTATTACTCTAAGAGATAAATACATTATATTGTCTGTCTCCTCTCACTAGAATGTATGCTGCTGGAGGGCTGCTATTCTGTTTACTGCTATAAAGCCAGCATCTAGAACAGTATCTGGTTCATTAAAGGCACTCAAGGAAAGGCTACCACCCAACCACCTACCTATCCCCCAACCAACACCAACTACATACCTCCCTGTCCCTAAAGCACTATCCCAATTTCTATTCAACCTTTAAAATCTTATTCAAGCCATTACCTCCTCTGTACCTTCCCTAAACTCTGCAACTACTCCCCATGCAGAATCACTGTCATCTCTATATATTGAAAATGCTTCTGTTGCACCATGTATATTACACTATGAAAACAGATTTTTTAGAAAAAGCCTGTCTCCACTACTAGGCTGAAAGCCCCCATTAGGGACTTTAAATTTCTTCAATTTTATATCCTCAGGATCCAAACATAGTAATGGCTTAAATAAATTAGAGTTTAACTGAAGAAAATATCAATAGCGACAAAAAAATATTGGTTACCAAACCCCTGCAAAATGTTTAAGAACAAAAATTACCTTGAAGTGGTCATGTAGATACCTGGTTTCCAAAGAATCCTAAGAAATTCTAAGGAACTACTATTAAGATTCTAAAAACAAAACCAGTACACCTTCTATAGGTTTCATATACTTCACATATGTACAGCTCAGTTTTTACTTAAATAATTAAGTTATTATCAGTGCTCTGATTAGATAATGAAAAAACGGTTTTTATAACATTTACCTAAAAGTACCTAACACTTGCAATTTTCTGTAAGGCAAAATTAACTCATGTAATTTCACATCCCAAAATAAGTTTTCTTAAAAGGCATAGAAAATGTTTCCTTATTACAATTATTACTGAAATACTTTCCATATTAGCCTAACAAGTACTATTAAGATGTTAGGATACAAAGTTCCTATATTACTTTAAAAGTCCTAGAAAACTTCAAGACTTTCCTTTACTCTAGAGTAATGTCTCTCAAAAGTTAAAGCCTAAGATCACAGTAACTACAAAAAAATTGTACACAAGCACATTATTCAAATTACTTCTCTGACTCTGTACCAAAAGGAATAGTGCTTAAAAACACCAATATAAGAGCATCCAGACCCTGCTCCACAAGAACATGAGTTTTTCTGGCACTCGAAGGCCATAGTCTGATAATCATTGTTAAAAAGGACAAGAAATACCTAATGTTGTTAATGTGTATGGATTTGAAGACTACTATCGTCAGCCAAAAAAAAAAACACAAACAAAACAAAACACAGGATAAACTCACTGCTGGCAAAATCCAGTAATTTAACAGAGCTGCATCTTATTATTTAGTCTATGTGCAACTTTTGGCTACCTCACAGTAGACTCCACTTGAGGTAAATGCTTAAAGCTGGGAAAAACCAACAGGTAATAAACTTGAGATGGAAGCTTTACAAGTTTTACCAAGTAAAGACATGCTCTGCTCCAACAAGTTACCCAACCTTGTTAAATACTAGGAATGTGCTAACACAATACAAAATACAACTATGTAGACCTCTGTGTAGAGTGGACTTCTGATTTAAATAAATATTTAGAAAACAAACTAAAAAGCAAGTTCAAAAAACAATTCCCCTGAAGAGGATTAGTTAGCATCCACCAGGAAACACCAATTAACCAAAACCAGATCATTTAAAAATCACGTTCATTCCCTTAGTTTTATTTTAGTGTAATACAAAGTCAGAAGAGACAAGATATCTACTTGGTTAAAATTTTCAAATCTAATTGTCACTGCTCTTAAACTCATCAATCAATCAATCAATCTTCAAATATCCTTGAAAATATACAACTACCCTGAATGGCATTTAATTCAGAAAGCATTACAGAAAAGTCTTAATTTACAAGAGAGATAAACTTGTATTAAGTGTAACAGGAGAAACCTGTCAACTAATTCAGAGTTAGCCTAGTTGTTAAAACAAAAAACCACCACTGACATTATACAACCTAAGCTGAAACAAGTTAAGGGTATGATGTGCACAACAACCTAACTGAACTGACACATTTTTCTTCCTGATTAAACTAGGAAACACTTTTGTTCTGTTTATACACTGTAACACTGAAAATATAAACATACTTACAAAAAGGAATATTTTCATGTGTTCTTTTCATATCTGACCCCCGTTTCCCCATCCCCCCCGATTTGCTAATTCTGTAACAAAGTGGCATACAAACAATACTAGAAACGCAAAAGGAATTTTTAAAAGACCCTAAACCTTAAAGCATAAGAACTATTAAAACTTACTTTCCCACCAATGCGCACTTGTGCCTGCAGTTTGGCAAGTTTTTCCTGGTTCATTATAGTTTCTTTCATCTAGAAAAAGAGGAAGTCTTCAGCAAAGAAAAGGTCTAGCTCACTCTAGCACTCCATGCTCGTTATTTCCCAAGACACCAGCAGGGGAATAAACGTCCTACAAAGGCCGAGGCCTGGATCCCCAATCCACCCCGCAAAGCTCCGATTTCGATTTCGAGGGAGCCCAAAGAGCACCCGCCTACCCACCCCTCCCCCACAACTCCCCGCTCTTTGCAGGCCCGCAACAAGGGCTCTAACCCACGCCTGGCCAGCACCCCCCACCCCTGGCCCTGGCCCGGCCTCGGCCTAGCCAGGGCCTCCCCGGCCCGGCCACTCTCCGCAATCCTGGCGGTACCTGAGGCTCCTGTCCTCGGGTTCCGCCGCGAGGTGGAGGAAGAGACGGCGTCGCCTCGCCCCCAGGGCAGCCGCCCCTGGCTCGACCTCGCCCCCGAGAGTCAGCCTGAGCGGGTGCGCCCGTCCGTCGCATCGCCTTCCTCTCCTTAGCCCTGTCCCTCCCTGTCTCGCTCCTTCCGGGAACTTCCCGCCCCCGCTCCCGTCCTCCTCCCACGCCGGCCTCCACAGCCTTTTTGTACCTTGTCGGAGCGGAAAAGGGGCCGCGCGGGGGACTAGGGTTGGCGCTCAGGGGGTCTCAGGCAGACCAGCTGAGAATAGGCACACGCGTGGGGACGCAAGATGGCAGCTAGAGGGAGGCCAGAATTGACGCAACGCCACTTCCTCCAAAAGTCAGGAAACTGACTTCGCCGCGAGCGCGGCCCTTCGCTGCGCACGCGCGGTTTTGCGCCGAGGCGTTGGTGACGGTCGTCTCGGCCTCTCCCTTTTCCTTCTCGTCCGGCGGCGGCGGGCTGAAGTGCCCGTGACAGATTCTAGGCTCGGGGCGCCGCCCGTATCCCTGGGAAGAGCCACAGAGGGGTCAGAGAGCGTGGTTCTTTGCACAGTTAGGGTTGAGTAAGTCTGCCCAGTCTCCATTGGGCCTTGATCCCGAGTTCTTTACCCGCAGAAAAAAGGGCCTGTTCTCGTTGGCCTGAAACCCTTGGGGCGCCCAGCGTGTGCTCACCTCTTTATGTATATTATTATATCTCCATCCCTGGATGGTGTCGATTGGAGAACTGTAGAATTTCCCCTTCGTCCTGAATGAGCCTTTACCAAAACATTTTGTTAAGAACAAGCTAATTTTGCTTTCCAAGGTTAAGTGACTTGGTAGATTGCGGCACCGTGTTTCAGAATTTCTGGGGAGCATGTTCAGAATGCATCCCCAACCTCCACCCCTCAAAAAGCAGTTCTGTAGAACTGGGGGTGGGACCGGGTAATCTGCATTTCAGCACGTTCAGCAGATGGCTAACCGTCTTAGACTGGTCGACATGATTACCTTCTTGTTTCTTTAAAAGGCAGAAAGTTGACTCCTTGATATCGAATTGGCATGAATTTGGTAACTAGTGAGTCACAGTTGAACAAACTTTACTTTTCTTAACTAAGTACTTCAATTAGAAGAATTCGCGCCTTGTGTGTTTGGAGAGACTAACTAAACATGTGTTAAAATTTGCTAAACCCCAGGACAAGCTTTAAGACAATCTTAAAACCACTGATATTAAAAATGCTAATTTAAATAACACTTCCTGATCAGCCCTTTTGTGGTCTTAGCTATGAAATGTTTTTGCATATTCAAAAGTGAGTCTGAAATCTTATCTACAGAAAATGCAACTTACATAGCAAGAAAACTTGTGTAAGGGCAAACTCCAATTAAGATCAAGTTTTTTTTATTTTGTTTTTGAATACTTTTTACATTTAAGTTTGTTAAAACTGAGATGTCTCAAGAAAATAACCAGTGAGGCAGCTGTATTGCTTTTTAAAAAATAATTGTAACAGCTAATTTCTTTTAAAAAAACAACGTTGCTTAGTACAGAAAAGGGTGTGATGTTAGACTATATGGATCATTGTCGTAATGATAAAGGTCAAAATGACTGTATCAGCACTATTCGTTGCTTTAGAGATATTACAAAATATATAGAAATACTCCCCCTTTTAAAAGGAATGTATATCTTTGTACAGGAACAATTTTTTCCCTTTCATCCATGTTATGCTGGGGCATTTGATACTTCCTTGTCAGGTGATGTTTTCTGAGCTTTCACATAAACAAGTTTCTATATATGTAACCTGCCACCTGACTCACCTTTTATACACCTGTTTTCAGGAAATGTTGCTGGTTATTTTTCATTTTCCCTTGGTTCCCACTTTTCTCTCGTTCATTTGTAATTTTGAAGATTTGCACCGGGTTGAAAATCATCACAGATTTACTATTTTGATTTTTGACTTCAGCTGCTTCTCCTTGTTTTGTGAGTGGTCAGGAAATTTCAATTCTGCTAATATTTATACCAGCCTTCAAAAATAAAGGGGTTTTTTGTTTGTTTGTTTGTTTGTTTTTGCTTTTAAAAAGTTGCTGTGTTGCCATCTTAGCTCAGGGATGCCAAAAGAGTAACTCGTGTCACCATTTCCTATGTGCTCCCAATGTCTATGGCAAATGTGGATAATTGGCTCCCACACTTTACTGCTGAGCTTGAACAAGCCTAAGAATCATTTACTCAGAAGTTAAGATGGTCTTTGTCAATAGAGAAGGCAAGAAAGGTGAAACCTGTTTGCCCTCCTTGGTTTATAGCTCATGGTCTAATCAAAGTCCGTGAATTTTTTTTTTATCTCAGCTGGACTTGAATTGGCTTCAGCAAGAGGCAAAATATTTAGTTTATATTATGCTTACTTCTTAAGGGCCATGGAGCCCCATTCTGACCCACGAGAGGTTTTAGGAGATCACTCAGGAGGAGTGTTCCCCTGTGATTAATTGCTTCATGATCTGGCCCTTGCCTGATAGCCAAAATAGACTTTTTTTAAAAAAAAGTTTCTAAACCTCCTTGAACTTTTGTCAAATTAATTCCTATACATCATTTAGCTCTCAGTTTAAATGGCTCAGGAAACCCTGCTCCGACACCCTCAACCCGGTTAAGTTACATCCATCATAGTTATTTTTAGTTGTGGTATTTTATTAAATGAAAAATGAGAGACAACTCTATTGAGTTAATGGAGAATTGAACTAGGAGCCTAAGCAATAACTTCCCACTAGGTTAATAGTGAGTGTTCACTCTAATCATTTGATCCTCACAGAAATCTTATGAGGTTGGTCCTTCCCATTTTACTGGTGAGGAAAGTGAGGCTTAGAGGGTAAAAGGTGTTAAATAGACATACACAACTTCATCTTCTCTGCACCAAATCTATCCACTTATATGTATCTGAACCTATATGTACAGTATTGGCTTCACTCCTGTTGCACATGGAAGTGTTCCGTCATGTTTTGCTTATTTTGTTCAGGGTGTTAATTCTTGTTTATCTGTTTTCCATAATCACTTGCATCATTCTACCGGTACACTAGTATGCCTTAGTATCAGGTATCTTAAAAGAAGACAAAACAAAAAAGCTTCTTTTGACCTATGTTTCTCTCCAGCCACTACTTAATTTTTGTGCTCTCCTTTCTAGCAGAATTTCTGCAAAGAATTGTCTGAACCTCCAGTGTGACAAATTCAAAAGATAAATTCTCAGTTCTCATTTTAGCCTTTGAGCAGCATTTGACACACTTGGCCACTTCTACATTTTTGAAACGTTTTCTTCTCCAGAATTCCAAAACATCTCACTTTCCTGGTTTTCCTCTTACGTTGCTGGCATCTCCTCAGTCTGCTTTGGTTTATTTTCCTCTTTTGACTTCTAAATATTGAGTTCTCACTTTTTTAGTCCTCTGTTCTCTTTTCTGTCTCTCTTTCTAAATGGTATTATCCAGTCCCATGGCTTTAAATATTTTTATTTTGATGGCTCCCAAATTTATAATTCCATCCCTGACTCCTTTTGACCTCTAGACTTAATATTATTTTTATGTTATTATGGAAAATTTCAGATACATAAAGGTAAAAACAATAAACTCCGATAGTCCAATCACCCACCATCAATTATCAAGTTAATATATAGACTAATTATCTAATTACTAATTAATTAGATTGATTAATTAATAACTAATCTACTAATTAATATAGATTAATTATCAAATTAATATGTAGACTCAATATTCTTAATTGTAGGGTGGTATGGTGATTACCTTTTTTTTTTTCCCCCTTCCATTTTTGAAGTTGACATATTTGCAGACATTTATTCCATATACATTTTAGGTTGCTTAATTATTTTAAATTTTTGATTGGGATTGTCTAATTTGGGAAGCTTTTATATCTTCGTTAGTTATTGTATGAGTCTGCATTCAGTTGCAAGAAATAGTTCTGGCTATTTTAAATATATAGGGATTTAATACAGAGATTTGGTGCTTAGAAAATTGTTAAGGGCTGGAGGAGTGGGCTTTAGAATGGGCTATCAGAAATGAGTCCCAGGATAATATTGCAGAACTAGGTTGTCGAGGAGCTGCTGCCACTATCCCTATCGATCAGGAAGATGGAGAATCAGGATCCCACAACTGGGATTATTGATGTTAAGAATGCACCACTGTAGCTACAATTTATGAATCAAGTAGACACTGTAGCAACTACTATTCAACACCCACAAGGCTAATGACTGGGCTCTGGAAAGCTGCTGCAGAAAATACTAATATCTTCATGAACATGCTTGCCAGCAAAAAAAAAAAAAAAGCAGTGGGAAGAAGACTTTAGTCTCACTTCCACCTTCCAACTCTTACTTAAATGTGCCTGATTGGCAGAAATAATTCAAACTCTAGAACCCTAACTGCAAGGAAGTCTGGGAAATGTAGTTTTTAACTTTCTAGTATAAGAAGCAAGCTTGAAAGAAATTAGAGTGGATACTGAGTACCCATCTATCCTGTCCTCCCAAATTTCCATCTCCATGAACATATTGCAACTATTTTTCAAATCTTTTATATGTTTTAGTAGTTTTTAAAACTTTCTGAAGGTTTTATGCATTCTTTGTTAGATGGATTCCCAGTTGTGTTATAGTTTCTATTCTTAATCTCTTTCCTATTTTAGCCATAGCAAACATCTCCTGGTCTGTTAAATCTGTCACACTCTTGTGGAACAGAAACAGATAACATTTTTACCCCAAGGTAATCTAGTTATCAATTTACAGAATATGCAAAAGACAGAAAAACAGTTAAATTATTACACAGAATGGATTCAGTAGAAATCAGATTACAGGAAATGATAGAACAATTAATCTGGTCTCTTTAACAAACTCCAAGGGCAAAAAAGAGGGGTAAGGGAATCTTTAGATTAAAAGAGACCTAAGAGACATATCAAAAGAAAAAAGAAAAACAAAGGAAAACAGGCAAAACTATAGTGTTTAGGGATACATGCTTAAGTGATAAAACTCAAAAGAAAAGGAATTAATTATCATGAAAGAATAGTGGTTATTCTTGGGGGAAAGGGATAATAATTGGTAGTAAGCACATGGAAGATTTCTAGGGTGTGGAGCAAGAATCTGTCTCCTGACCTGTATAGTGTGTACACTTCTCTGTATTTGCTATACTGAATGATAAAGTTTCTTGAGAGGAAAACACAAATATGATATATAATACAAAGATATATGCATATTTAAATATGTCATTTTAATATTATGGTGAGTTTATTAAATAATATTTAATACATTTTGGGGGGAAGAGAATGGGAGTGAAGATCAGAGAAGAAGAAAAGTCAACAAGATGGTCTTGCATGGACTGAAAAATGACAATGTGCTAATAATGGCTAATGTTTATATAGTCGTTAGTATACATTAGGGACTGTTTTTAGTGCTTTACATATATGAATTCATTCAATTCTATGAAGTAGGTACTATTACTCCCATCTTACAGAACCAGATAACTGAGGCACAAAAAGGTTAAGTAACTTACCTAAGACCACAATGCTCGTCAGTGGCAAAGCTGAAACAGTGAACCCAGGCAGTCTGCTCCATAGTCTGTACTCATAACCATTATACTATGCTGTTGACTACTAAGGAATATGATTATTTCAACTCTGTACCTGATGCCTAGTAAAAATTCAGTCAACTGTTCACTTATTATCTCTCCCTAGATGCTGTGGTTTGAATGTTCCCCCAAGCTCATGTTAGAATGTAAGCCCCAATATGGTGGTGGAAGGTGGAGCCTTTAAGAGGTGATTGAATTAAGAGGACGCTGCCCCCACAAATGGATGATCTATTCATGGAGTGATGAGTTGATGGTTTAATGGGTTGTCATAGGTATGGTTTTGATGGCTTTACGAGGAGAACAAGTGAGAAGGTTAGCTCTGTAATTGATGCCATGCTCACCATATGGTACGTTGGTTACCACAGGACTCTGTAGACAGTTCCCACCCAGAAGAAGGCCTTCACCAGATGCACCCCCTGGACTGTGAACTTCCCAGCCTCCAAAATTGTAAAAAATAAACTTCATTTTCTTTATTCATTACCCAGTTTCAGGTATTCTGATATAAGTGACAGAAAATGGACTAATACACAGGATGACTAAGAGACCCCTCAAATATACCATGTCTAAGTCAGAACAATATTTCCCCTCCACCATTAAGTCAATACACTTGAGAGTCAACTCTTTCTTTCTTCCTGTAGCCTCCTACATCAGATCTATCAGCAAATCTTATTGCTCCTATCTCCAAAATATATTCCAAATTTGACCACTTAACCATATTTACTATTACCAGCCTAACCCAAACCATCACTATCACTCACCTGGGCTACTATAACTGCCTCCTAACTTACCTCCCTGTTTCCACTTTTCCCCCTGCAGCTCAAGCTCCACACAACAATTTCTTTTTTAAAAAAGCAAATTAAATTTCCCATGCTTATAACATTCCAATGGGTGCCCATTGCATTTAGAATAAAATCTAGGCTCTTCACATGACCTAGAAAGTCACACATAGTCTGCCTCTATCTCTTCCCCTAGTTCTTAAGCATCTTACATACTTGAGCTATACAGAACACACAAAAAACAAAACAAAGTTTCCTTGACTTTTTATTTTGAAAATATAAGAATAAGGTCAAAATATCAGGAAAGATGATATTTATCTTAGTCTGAGGCATCACTTAATATAAACGAGTATTTGAACTGATCGTTCCCCAACTTCAGTTGTCATCAACCTCAGCCCCAAACTGACAGACAATGGCCATCAAAGTCACTGGAGAACAGAAGCATTCACAGGAGCAAAGACTACATGAAGCAAAATAGGAGAAGGAAGGAAGAAGAGAGAAAGGATGCATCACCCTTATACTGGGGGACAGTTGGAATTTATTTTTTAGCTAATATCGATTCACTCTCCCATTGACCATTTGTGGAAGATACTTGTCTGCCCATCACTTTCCAAGTGACTTGCTTTTGCCAGTGAAATATTAGCAAATGTGGGATAAGCCGAGATCTTAAATGTGCTTGTATGGTTTCTCCTGACTTTTCCTTGATAGCCATACCCCTTGGGTCTGGGCCCCAGTATCAACATGTGGAGCAATGCTGAACCCTATCTGCAGCCTTAAGCAAGGCTACCTGGCCAAGCTCATACAATTGACCTACAGACCCATGAGATGAGAATAAATGCTTGTTGTTATTGTAAGCCATTGAGTTTTGAGGTGGTTTGCTACACAGCAATATTGTGGCAATAGTTGACTAATACAAATGGCAACAATTACTACTATAGGCTGTGTATCCTATTCTCTTACCATTACCTCTAGGTGGATCTGTAACTGTTCTCCCTGTGTATAAATCAAAGTGAAATAGTTGAACAAATTCAAATTACGTATAGTCTCCAAAGCATTAAGAAAAGTACTATGCAATGAAGAATAGCATATAGAATATGTTACCTTTTCACTACATTTTGAGTATGAGAAAAGGAAAATAGGAGTGTGTGTGTGTGTGTGTGTGTGTATGTGTGTGTGTGTGAGAGAGAGAGAGAGAAAGAGAGAGAGAGCGAGAAAGAGAGAGGGAGAGAGAAAACAATGGGAAAAGAACCAGAAATTAAAAATTTTTTTACCTATAGGATGTGAGCAGAAACAAAGTAGAGGGGATAGGGGTAGAAACAAGACTTCTCAGAGTATTCCTTTTCAGTTAGTTTTGGCTTCTTAACCATTTGTACATTAAAAACTGAAATTGAAGTGAAAAGGAAAAAAGCAAATGCTAAAATTGAAAACAAACTGAAACAAAGGAACCTAACTGTATATCACATTGTGAAAATTGTCACATGAAGAGTGATTTCAAATGATTTTTGAACACAGTATGCAGACTGTTCAATCTTAGGGAATATATTTAAAGGAAAAAAGAACTGGAAAAAAATTAAACCTCACTCAGTAATTGCCATGGTGAATTTTATGTGGCAACTTGACTGGGTCACAGGGTGCCCAGATATTTGGCCAAACATTATTCTGGGTATGTTTATAAGCTTGTGTCTGGATGAGATTAACATTTGAATCAGTAAGATTGAGTAAAACAGATTGCCCTTCCCAATGTAGGTGGGCCTTATCCAATCCATTGAAGACCTGAATAGAAAAAAAAGGTGGGTAAGAGAGAATTTTTCTCTGCTTGTCTTAGAGCTGGGACATCAGTCTTCTCCTGACTTTGGACTCAGGTTCAGGTTGGAACTCACACCATTGGATCTCCTGGTTTTCAGGCCTACAGACTTGGATTGGAGCTAAACCACCAGCTTGGAGATCATAGGACTTCTCAGACTCCATAGTTGCATGAGCCAATTTCATATTCTCTCTCTTTCTCTATATGTACATATATGGGGGGGGGGGTTGTGTGGATGTGTGTATATATATACATATATATTCACTCACTATATATATTCACTATATATATATTCACTCATACACTCTATCTCTGGAGAACACTAATACAGTAGTCTTATTCTTAGTTGTAATATTGCTATTGTGAAGTAGAAACATTTTCTGTATGTTGTAGGATAAAGCAAATGAGTATTTTAATGTTTACAGAAACTGAGAATGTCGGTTCAAAAAAGAGATACATTTTTTTTTGTAATTTTATGGTTAGTACTTTTCTCCTCCTGTTTAAAAAGTGTTCATCTACCTCATGAAGATATTCTCCATTTCTTATAGTTTTAGCTTTTATATTTAGCTTTATGATTCATCTCTAATTTTTTTCTATGATGTAAGATAGAGATCAAGGTTGTTTTTTTTTTTTTTCACCCACATAAATTCTAGAAAGGCCCTCTATAAAAGACCAGAAAGAAAAGTTTTGAGTTGGACTCTGGCCCTCCTAGCTCAGCACAAACAGTGGTTGAAGCCTCTCTGCAAAAAGATCATATAAATTGGTAACATAAAGTGGATTATTATATGTTAGAGCATTACAGAACAGCATTAAAGTGGTAGGTGGGATATTCATAATTCTTTCCACTTTTCCAGATTCTCTATAGTCATAGGTTTTTCTTCTAATTAATTTGCAAAAATTAGCATCATTAAATCAAAATCAAAACTAGAGCCAAGGTCTGGGCTGTAGCATCTGTTTTTCCTTATTACTCTCTAATCTTTGGGTAGTGCCTATAGAATAATATACTTTTTGCTAGAATATGTAAATCAGGTGGTAGAGAGTAATGTTTTTCATTCTCCAGTAGTTTTGCATAATTCAAAATGTAAATGTTATATTCCCTCATTTTCTTGCAGAATAGTGTCTGTTTTGAGCACATATCCACTGAACATATGAAGAGAATGACAATTGTATCAAACCCATATTAAATTACAACCATGATCTGTGATATTTATGTATCATGGCTAATTTTCAGACTTCATCCTTCATTGTTGATTTAAATAAATAAGGAGTAGATGGGTTTGTATATTTGTTGTACTGTCTAGACCAGAAGCATAGCTTTATATTTCTATCATAAGTAGCCTTCTAATGCACATTATAAGGACAATCGAAACCTTCACAAACTACCCTGAGTTATCCCAGTTTTACCTTCACTTAAGTCATGTTGGACAAATTGATTAACTTCTTTGAACCCATTTTCTCACCTGAAAAAGTTCTCAAACTTTAGTGTGTATCACAGTCACCAGGAGAGCTAATAAATCATATAAGTTCCCAAACTCATTGAAGCTGAATTTTACCATGTTTCTCCAGGTAATTTTGATTACATACTAAAATTTGACAACTTTTGTCTTAGTATGCTCCTACGGATACAGTGAATCATTCATGCACTTATTTATTCATTTATCCATGTGTGGAGAAGTAAACATGTACTGAGTGACTAGGTACTGTTATACAGTGCTGAGGTCTCAGAGATGAAAGAGCTAGCCCTGCCTGTTATGGACTGAATGTTTTTGTCCCCTCACAATATGTATGTTGAAATCCTAGCCCCCCAATGTGACTGTATTAGAAGATAGGGCCTGTGAGGAAGTGATAAAAGTTAAATGAAGTCATAAGTACGGGGCTTTAATCTGATAAGACTACTGCCCTTCTAAGAAAAGGAGGAGACATTAGGACTCTCTCTGCCACCTGGGGACACAGCAAGAAGGTGGCCAACTCCAAATCAGGAAGAGAGCTCTCACCGGGAACTGAATCATCCAGCACCTCGATCTTGGACTTCCTAGCTTTCAGAACTGTGAGAAATAAATTTCTGTTGTGTAAGCCACCCAGTCTATGGTATTTTGTTATAGCAGCCTGAGCAGACTAATACATTGCCCTAAAGAAGTTCCCAGTTTAGTGGAGGAGACACACAAATAATTGATAAGTGAAATATAGTGTTATGTGCTCTAATACAAGCAAAGTATTGAGGAAGCATTTTGGTACCAGGAGTGGCTCTAGAGGAACAGAATTTTAAGGAGGAGTTTTCTGAATTGGCTCTGGGATTTCTGGAACTGACTAATCTGATTAGATTTAAAGATGCAAATGACTCTATATCCAGTATTAAAGAGAGCAGTGATAGTTCATGGTGTGATCTGGCAATAGAGATAAACAAAATATGTGCATTGGGTACTCCTAATTAACAAGGCAAGGAGCTAGGTGATTGTACACATGACACTTTTACACATTTTTAGAAAACTAATGAATATAATAAGGTTGGCTGGTTGCTCCTAATGTTGCTGGACAAAATGGTAAAAGAAGATGAGCTCAGAAATTTGAATTCCCAGTTCAAGCACTGTATAAATAACCTAAGGCTTTTTTGTAAGCCCTGAAAGACCCTTATCTCCACAAGGCTGAGACTGCTGAAAGTCAAACACAGAATCTCATCCTGAGACTGCTTGAATTACAGTACAGATTAAACTCTTACCCTTGTGAATCAAAAATCAATATCTACTGATTTTTTGTTTGTTTTTTTGTTTTGGCAGTTTCTTTTTTAGCCTGGAGCTCCTCCTTACCAGCCCCAGTGGCTAGTCCCTGGGTACAGTGAACAGGGCTGAGGTCAGATAAGTTCAGCCCCTACCTAGCAGCTTGGGACAGCTGAGCCAGGGGAACAGCTGGTACAAACGTCCAAATGCTGACACTTAAGGTGTGGCTGGCACTGGTCGGTGGTGTCTACTTTTAAATTGAGTGCACTAATTAAGAAACAGTGGGATTCTGTAAGCTGGGATGGGGATATTGAGCCCTGCTAGGTGGTAATACCTTGCAGGGCTGGGACAAGGTTCTCCAGATACAGTGTATGCTCTGAACCAGCATCCAATATATGGTGCTCTTTCTCCCTTAGCCAGGATTCACAGATCCAAGAATCAAGATCCACTCCTATTTCTATAGGAGTGGCACCATTTACTGTTAAGCCCAGTAACCCTCCAGCAAAATCTTTGCTTCTTATTTTCATGACTTTATGCTCTGTTGGCCTAGAGGTCTTAGTTCCAGAGGAAGGAAGGCTTCCACAAGGAGAAACAACAATTTCATTGAACTAGAAGTTAGGACGGCCACCTGGACACTTTGGTCTCCTCATGCCTGTGAGTCAACAAGTAAAGAAGGGAATTATGGTACTAGTTGGGGTGATTGATCCTAACTATGAAGGGGAAATTGAACTACTACTTTACAGTGGAGGTAGGAAAGAGTGTGTCTGGAATAGAGGAGATCCCTTAGTGATTCTCTTAGTAATACCATGTAATGCAGGCAGGACTACTAATGGCCCAGACCTCTCAAGAATGAAGGTTTGGGTCACTTCACCAGGTGAAGAACCACAACCAACTGAGGGGCTTGCTGAAGGCAAAGGGAATACAGTGTGTAGTGGAAGAAGGTGATTATAAATACCAGTTATGACCACATGACCAGTTACTGTAATTATTATGATTATTTCCTCATTTTGTTACGAATTCGTTTGTGTATGTGTATGGGTGTTTGTCCTATTGGTTCTGTTTTTCTAGATAATCCTAACTAATACAAGGACATCACACTTCACCTGGAACAGCACATCAGGGAAGATTCCCTGAGTTTCGAAGGGCTGAAGGAATCGAGTGGAAGAATGAAAGAAGAACATTTTAGGCAGATAAGAATAAGAAAGCATAAAACTGCAAGGCAATTTGAGAAGGCTGGAGTAGTGTTTCTCAAAGCCTGGGACATTTATTACACTTAATATTCAGATTTTAGGTGGTTCACAGCCAAATAAGTCATTACATAGGAATAGGATGATACTCTTCAATTATTTTGAAAACCTTTTTTTGTAAGGAGAAAGACATTTGTGGTTCTAGCGTGTAACACTGTTGGAACATTTGCTCATCTCATTTTTAAGAGAGAGGAGACTTAAACTGAAAGCTTCAGCTGGCAGCATTATCTAGGTGGAATTAAACAACACCTCACTTCAGGGCAATTGAAGCTAATTTGCTATTTTTGGTAGTGATAGAAAGTTTCCTTTTTAAAATAACCTATAAGTAATTAAAATTGATCTATTTAAAAAATACTAGGTAGATAGTTCATTTGGTACTTGAGAATGCCAAAAATTGTGAAGATGGTATATAAATGACTGAATTTTCAAAGCCTTTCACGTAGAGAAGTGGTAGAAGATAAGGCTACAAAGACAAAAGAGCCATTATGAGGGACCATGGAAGAAATGCTAGGGTCTTTAACTGTAGTGAATGGGGGCGTCCTGAAGAGTGTTAAACAAGAGAGGGTTAAACTTAGAAATAAGCCATAAAAGCCAATGCCAGAATGAAGTGTAGAACTTGGTGAGGGGTCGGGGAGAGTAGAGCAAATTCTTAAATAGGTCTGGCTGTAGACAATTCAAAGCTATTCTTCCTGATGGACTTGGTCTATTATTTAAATCAATGGAGACTTCTGAAGTGGGTCAAGTAGTTCCCTTTAAGAGCCTTCAACTCTATTAAGCTGATAGCTGTAGCTTAGGTGTAAACAAAATAGCTAGTTTGTTAATATAAAACATGACAGCTCTATAGACTGTTATTAATTACAGATGTAATATTCCACGCTAAAATTTTATAAGAAATTTGGGATATAACAAATATTGCTGATATTATGGTAATAGGTATCAAAATATGTACATTAAAAAATATATAAAACACCCTCTCTTTCCATGTGACTTGAATGGAATACTTGATACTTTCCACTTCCTCCCAAATCTGAATGCACAACTGATGGCAAGTCACTGTTCTCCTACATAGATTGGTCCAGGCTTGACTGGCAGCTGCTCTGAAACAGTGGCCATACTTGGTTCTAGAACCAGATGCCAGACCTCTGTCTTCTATCAACTGGGATCAAAATAAAGTCCTACCCACTAGCTGTCTTAACATGTAACATGTAACTTAAAGATTGCCTTGTTGCCTGTTCAGCAAAATCTCTATTATAAGACTTCCTTTCCCACCTTCTCAACAGCTGTGAAGATTCAGGCACTTGAGATGTGATTTTTTTTTTCTGTCTTTTTAGCTCATCTTTTCAATTACCATTTTAGGTTCTCCCTCTCTTCTTGTCCTTAGACTCTCTACAGGACCCTCTGAACTTGCTTGAGCTCTCTCTCTCTCACTCTCTCTCTCTCCTCCCAAGAACTCAGCCATTTTCTGAGCCTTCATAATTGAGTCTTTTTTGACTTTTCAATTTGTGTCACAAACCCTAGGCTAGCCCTCTTATTCCCAGGCCTGTACCTTCAGATGTCTCCTGAATCTATCCATTTGTGTGTCCATAAATATAGTGTATCTCAAACTAAATCATCCCAGTCAATTCAAGTCTCCTGAACAATCCCATTTTTAACTATAAGTCTTTGAGGCTAATAAAATGATAGGCTGTGACTTCACCTCCCATTAGTTGGTGTGCTGTTCAATAATTTGTGTCCATAGAAAAATGGGCACTGATAACTAATTGTGCACTAAGAGAATTAAAGAAACCACTTTTGTTGCTTGTATCTTTGCCATATGAATTTCCATTTTTTTTTTTAGGACAAAGTATTTTAGAAGTGAAAATAATTCACTGTTTCAGATTATTAAGTTCTGAAGTATTAAATGTGATATACTCATGGGGAATACTGAACATTTTTTGTTGCTAGTGAATGCACTAATTAAAACTTTACATGCAGATTTTAATATGTATTAGTCAATATTAATAGTTCAATTTAAAAATGTTTGTAGAGGACTTTTATTTTATAATAAAAGTATCTAAATCAGTTTCACTTTCTATTTATCTGACATAAATTAGCAATAGTTTTTTTTCCTGGAGGTTAGATTAGAATTTCATAAATAGAGATTCATGTTTGTTGCCTTTTAGGGTATAGCACCTTAATGATGATAAATAACCTGATAATGATCGCATGTCACACAATTAATTTATATGTTTTAACATATATGGCAAACATTGTGGAGGTGTCAGCATAAAAGAAAGAAAACACATTCCTTTAAATAAACAGTAATTCACAATTTAACCAAGAAATTACAGGTGGCACCAAAAATATTGGTACAGGATTCGTGTCTCAGGTTCAAAAGAGTATCCAGCCTGGGTCACCTGCCATCACTGAAGTGCCATCTAAAGGAGTGGGACTATGGCTCTCAAAAGGAAAAGAGTCTTTTTCCAGAAGACATACAACAACTTGGGGTAGAAAAATAGCAAGAAAGGGGAAACGGACAAGAAGAGAGTGTGAATAAGTCCATTCTTGTTTTCAAATTTTGGCTAGGATTCATCCTGGCAAATAAAACACAAAATACCTTCCTGTTAAAATGCTTAGATAGCTTTAATTTAGAGTTTCTCAACTTTTAAAAAAACTTCATTACCCTAAGGAACTTTTTAAAACATTTTTTGCCTAATTGCCTCCCAACCTGTGAATTTTTTTAATACCACAGATATACTGTATCTGTTAATGTATGTATATTTATGCTTCATACGTAAGAAGAATAAGTATAATGCTTACTCTTTTTATCCAAAACATGGTTAAAAACAATAAAATAAAATTTTAAGTTGAAATTTTAGTTAAATAGAAAATAAATGATATTACCATTTAACTTATCTTTATAACTGTATTTGCTGAGTAACTCAATATAATTTATTTACTTATAATGTATCAAATTATATTACAAATTGGCAATTTATATAAGTAAATAATAATAATAGCATTGTAACCAATTTCTTAAAAATCATTCAAAACTTTTATTTTTTCAGCAAAACAGTTGAAAATAATTAATTTCCTAAATACTAACTTTTAACTTTTGCTTGATATGAGAAAATAACTTTAACTTAACTAGAAATTTGATATTTATTCAGATATTGTTGACATTTTTCTTTTCAGCACTTGACATATTTAATAACAATTAAATAACTTTGGAAGAATTAAATAGTAAAATACAGACTATTTTAATTTAATTCTCAAAGCTTAAGTCACACACAAAAGCTGCAAAAGCCCTGAGGATCAAACATAGACAATACACTCAAGGCAGCCAATGGCAGCCAATGCACATGCACAGGCCACCTCTCGTAATATAACTCTGAAATTGAGTGATCAATTGAGAGAAAATTTTCCAGTCACAAGCATCTATTCACCATAGTTTTGGTACTGATCTTGCATACATGTTGTGCGTCTTCCCTGTCAATGCCAATGCTGCTCATGTGATACCTAAGAAAGCCCAACAAGAGAAATTAAATACTAAGGAATAAGATTTTATTGGGTAGGGATAAGATTTGTGGAGGGCCACAAACCATTGTAATATCTGAGATTTTTTGAAAACCCTCAAGAATCAATTTTTACTTCCTTGGGAAAAATGTTACTCCCATTAAGAATACATTTTCTGATAGCTTTAAGAGCAGCTTTTTCCTTTTATAACTAAACTCTCTCTTCCAGTAAATCTCACTTATTGATTCTAATTTTCCCATACCAAACAGATTTAATTTCTCTTTCAATGACAGATCCTCAAACAGTCATTATATTCCCTCCACAACCAATCACCCTTCTAAGCTTTTCCTTTCCTGGGCTACACCTAACCTCAGATTCCTTTCCCTGGCACTCATCAGACTCAGTCCCTCCATTGCATTAGGAATCCTTGAGGGGCAGGCACTATCTTATTCACTACACCGTTTCCCTTGTTTGGATCCCTCCCGTTTGTTGTCAAAATGAGGTGTCCATATATGAATATTATAGTTTGACACAGAGTAGAGAGGAAAGACATCTCTTGCCCTGTTTTAGAAAGCATTCATCTAGTAACATAGTCTGGGGGAAGCCTGAATGAAGTGCTGAAGTCTATTGAGTAGTGAACTGAAATCCCTAAGATTTTCTTTACATAGCCTGCTGATATGTTGAGTTCCTGCTCCACCCAGTTCTCGTTTTCTGAAACCTAGGTGTGATTTGCATTTACACTTTTTATATTCCGTGGTTCTTGTTAGAATCTTCGCATTACTCCATCATATTGAGGTATTTGAAGGTCCTGATTCTACTATCTGATGTACAAGGGGTCTTCAAAAAGTTCATGAAAGCATTCATGTTATCTTTTAGTTCCATTTTTCTATGAACTTTTTGAAGTACACTCACATTTATTAATACTTGCTTTTCAAAAGATATTTTCATAAAAGTTAATAAAAATGGAAACAGAAACTCAGTGTGAGGGAAAAGAAGCAAAACTTCCAGTTCCTACAGTTTACGTTTGTGCTCAGATTGAGCATGTGAAGTTTATATCTAAGCTTTACCTTAAAAGGTAGGATCATATTCTCTGTCACACCATCTTCTATTGCAGGGAGAGAATGGGTCAAGAAAGGCCCTCTCAGGAGTTACACATACTAACCTTTTCAAAATAGAATACATTTGGCACCTGCCATTTAATCACCCAACATGTATCAGTGTACATTGTAAATTGTACATGTTACTGGAATAATAAAATGCTGTAAAAATGCAAAATATGTTTTTTTTTCAAGCCTAATACATGAAGCATTTTATCTTTTTGACCATATTAACATATGTTAGCAACGTGACATCAAACACTAAGTCAATCAGCAGCACAATTTGGGTGAAAAAAGACCTTGCTACTCATCCTCTCTATAATGAAGGCAAAAGAGTGTTTTTCACTTGAATTATTTGGACATTTGACCCAATCCTTTACTCAGTGAAAATAGACCTGGCTTAGGAGAGTTAATTCATACCATTTGGAGGCTGAAGCAGTTATAAAGCTGCTTTGGAATGTCCTAAATTGTGCCTAAGAGACCTGTTTTTGACAGATGTGTTCATGTAGTCCAGTCAATTGGCATATGGAATTTTTATGTACAAACTAGTACAAAATTTCAATATGTAATATTTATTAAGTGCTCCTACTGGCATGGAGTGACAGATGGTATACACATTACATGCAGAAACAAGCTTTGCAATTGGCTTTGCAGGCCTGACTCTGTTCAGTTTTCTAGGTCGCTTAACTGCAGCTCACCCCCCACCCCCCCATGCATGAGAGGCCAAATGCCCAACCCTCTCAACTGTCCTGCCCCGGAATTCACTATGGGATCCTCCCTTCCCTCTCAATTGCTTGACTTAAGATTTCCCTTCTTTCTTGCCCCTTCTTTGGCTCAGATCTCTACTTCCTCTGGCTTTTCACTGCCTCCAGCTGGGCCGGGGTAATGTCCAGAAGCTAAGGTAGGGAAAAGCATTTCCCCATAGCTGTTCTCAGCTCCCACCCACTTGTAATGTTAGTCTTGGCAGCATCTATCCCATCCCTATATTTACTCCAAACTCTTCCTCTCTTTGAGTCTTTGCTCCAGAAATGAAATGCCCAGGTCAGAAAGAGCTACAGATAAATCTTCTGTCCCAGATAGTTCCAAAGGTAAACAGAGGGTGGGGGTGGGGAAATCTCTCCCTTTCTTCTCTGTAATGTCTACATGAAATAGCAAAAGAAGAGAGCTAAGGGTGGGGCCTTTTTGCCTTTTCCACTTTTTGCTTTTTCTGCTGCTACTAGCTGTACAAACCCTTAAAACTAAACACTATAAGGACATATGTGTGTTTTTAAAAGGTATATTTGAGGAGGTGAAAAGCTGAGACTGAATTCTGTTCTGCAGTTGCCCAGAGGAGGAGAGAGATTCTGTTCAGGAACTGCTAATGGTGGTGGTGGAAACAAAAATGGGCAGACTGGGATGACTGGTGTGCAGCTGGGAGCCTTTGCAGATACACCAGCAGGAAAACCTGACAGCCACAACTCCTCGAACCCTCATCCCAGAGAGGCTCATTCCCCTGCTGGTCTATTTCTTTGGACTCCATCCAGATCCTCACTCCACACTTATCCTATCCTCTTCTCTCCTTTCTCTCAGATATGTTTTGGATAGAGGGATATACAGAGAGGGGGGTCTACCATTTCATTACAGTGGTGGGAGGTGAGAGATAGAGGAGAGGTATAATGGAATTGCAGACATATGTTCTTGTAGAAATATTATTGTACTCATACATGGCAGATGGGGTGAACAGTATAATTAGAACTTCATTAAGCAGAATGATGGGCTTACTTGGTAAGCCATAGGCTGTGACAGAAAGAGAACCGCTCTAGGAATCTGAGACCTAACTTCTAGGATTGGCTCTGTTACCAAGAATTTTGGATGAATCACTCAACTTATATGTTAGTCTTTTTAAACGTCCACTATCTGCCCACCTCACAAGACTGTGGGGGGTATAGATGATATAAAACAGCAAATAATGCTTTGAAAGATATAAAGAGCTGTACGGTGGAGAGGGTACTGCACTATTGCCAACATGTGAGACATAATCTGAAGGGAACTTTTAGCATGGGGCAGGAGAAACAGGAAATGTAGTATAAGATGAAATGTAGACTTTTGTTTTAAATCCCTCAGATCCTTATGTTTGAAATCTTAAAGTCCTTGTGATGATTAATTTTATGTGTCATCTTGACTGAGCTGTGGATATCCAAATACCTGCTTAAACATTCCTTGTGGTTATCTGGGGGGGGTTTCCCGAATAGATTAGCATTTGAATTGGTGGACTGAGTACAACAGATTGCCTTCCCCATTGTGGGCAGGCATCTTTCAACAAATTAAGGGCTCAAATAGAACAAAAAGGTGAAGGAAAGTTAAACACTCCCTCTCTTTCTCTCTCTCTGCCCTTTACTTATACTTGTTCCATCAGTACTCCTGGTTCTCAGGCCTTTGGTCTCAGATTGGAATCTAAGATCTCAGATTTACATCACTAGCTTTCCTGGTTCACCAGCTTGTAGTTGGAAGATTGTGGGACCTCTCAGCTTCCACAGTCACATAAGCTAATTCCTTATAATAAATCTCATTTTCTCATATTCTCTGTGTGTGTGTGTTTATGTGTGTATACCCACGTACATATGTACTTACATACATATGTATACACATCTCTTGGATCTGTTCCTCTGGAGAACCCTGACTAACACAGTCTTAATATCACATAGTGAGCATGGGGCCTCTGTTCATCCACCTACCTTGCCCAGTGGTAAAGTACTGAGACCTCTTGCTATTTTCATTTCCACCCTTTCTCTCAGGAGATTCACCACAACCTCCTTTGTACTCTACCCAGTTCAGTTCCCCACCTCACCTCCATAGCAGAGGTAATAATTTAATGCACCTATTCATTGATGTTCTTTTCCTACATGTAGTTATAAGTCTCTTGAGAGCAGTGATTGAGTCAAATTTGTTTCTATATCTCCAGTGCCTAGCACAGTGCCAGGTTAACAGTAGGCACTAGGTAATGATTATTGAATATTAGAAAGAATAACCACCAGAGAGACAAAACCAGATATGCCTAGAACAGTAAGCTGAAAAGTCAGGCTTTGGCAAAATTATTCTAAAACTCATTTGGAAGAACAAATGTTCAATTGTCGCCAAAAGATATTTGAAAAAATGTTAATAAAGAGGGATTGAACTAGCTCTACCAGATATTAAAATGTATTATAAAATTACAGAAATTAAACCAGTGTGGTATTGGCACAAGAAAAGATAGATCAGGACTGGCTGGTCAGCTTAGTTGGTTAGAGTGTGGTATTATAACACGGAGGTGAACGGTTCAGATCCCCATACTGGCCAGCTGCTGAAAAAAAAGATCAATGGAAAGGCTAGACTAGAGTCTAGAAAAAAACTAAAGTGCATGTGAAGATCGAGTATATAATAAAGGTGGTACTTTAAATCAGTAAAGAAAGTAGGTCTCATTAAATAAATGGTGTTAGAATAACTGGTTATCCATTTGAGGGGGGAAGTTAACTTGAAATCTCATCCTATACCTTACAACAAAATTAATTTCAGAAGAATTAAATGCACAAAATGAGACATAAAAACTATATTAAAAGGTATGGGTAAATACTTTTTAAAGCTTAGAATGGGGAAAGTTTTTCTAAGAATGGATGCTATGGTTTAAATATTTGTCCCCTCCAAAACTCATGTTCAAACTTAATCCCTTATGTGGCAGTATTAAGAGGTAAGGCCTTTAAGAGGCTCTACCTTCATGAATGGATTAATGGATTAATGAGTTGATGAAATAATGGGTTATCATGAAAGTGGACTGGTGGTTTTATAAGAAGGAAAAGAGAGATCTGAGCTAGTACGCTTAGCCTACTTGCCATGTGATTCCCTGCACTGTCTTGGGACTCCGCAGAGTTCTCATCAGTAAGAAGGACTTCACCTCTTGGACTTCCCAGCCTGTAGAACTGTAAAACATAAATTTTGGTTTTTTATAAGTTACCTAGTTTCAGGTATTCTGTAATAAACAACAGAACACAGACTAAGACAATGACCCTGAAGAAAGAAAACATAGATTTGACCACACAAAATTGAAAATTCCTTTGCCTCAAAAACAGCCAATGTCAAAAAACAAATTGGGACAAAGTATTTGCTTATATATGTCAGAGAGTTAATATCCTTGTTAAATAACAAGGTCTAATATACCAAAAAGAATCAATCCCAAAAAGGGGATGAAGAAAATGAATGGCCAATTCATAAAGGGAAAAAAATTCAAATGTATATGTATTCAATCTCAACATTGATTAAGGACATGCAAATTAAAATGAGATTTTTATTTTTATTATTATAATGGCAAAGATATTAAAAGAATGTAGTGCTCAATATTGACAAAGATGTGGGGAAGCAAGTACTCCCCCTGTCTCGTTGTTCACACATAGGTGGAAATTGAGGATGGATTGTGGGAGAAGGGTGTAGAACAGTCCAGGGTGGAGAGCGTAGTGCCCATAAAGAGACTGAATGTGATATTAGTCTTAGCCATCTCAAGGTTTGATTTGTGATAAGTTCTTGATAGGGCAGGAAGCTGGATAGCAGGAGAGCAAGGGACAAACAGATCCAAGAGGGTACTAGGAACAACTGTAACTTCTGATGCCATTACATCTGTTTCCATTCATTACTCTTACTTGCTCACGCTTTTGATTTTTATAGAGCATCCCAAGAATCAGCTCTTAAAACTCAGCACACATTTATACTGGTTTCTTTTTAAAATTGTATTACTTTCAACATTAATATTGGGAAACATGTAGTAGCAGACATAAGCTGAGGCTGGCATTTATGTGCAGTGTGGTTGGCAAAGGCACCCTAGATGGGTAGGGTGAGGAACCGTGAGAGCACAGATTTCAGTTTATTAGCTTTGGGGTTTCAGGCAAGTCATTCTTTCTCAATTTGTTTCCTATATGTTTGTATTTCTATAAGTAGGAATAATAATACTAATTTCACAGTGTTGTTGTGGGAATTAAGTAAAATCATGTATGTAAGATCCTGAGAAATAAAAGTAGGTTTCCTTCCTTTTTGAGAAATTCAGCAATGGTATACTTGTCCTACAGACGTCACTCCGCATTTCATGTGTGGTCTCCATTCCCAGCAGGCTCTGAGGCCTCACACTGCCTGAGGGTCTTGCTAACCTTCGATAAAGTGTTCCTGGCAAAAAAAAAATTGAGCTGCTTTCTATTTCGTTGGCCTCCAGGCTGAGAGGTAAGCTCTGGCTTCTGGTAAAATACTGATGGGTTCAGTCCAGGATGGCCTCCATCCAGCTCCCCAGCTGTGCAGGCTGAGGTGTTGTGACTTGCATAAAAATTGAAGAGTATGTGACCCCATCTGGTGAGGAAATGGAGAACAAAAAACGGGCAAACAGGAGCCAAAAAGAGCCTGCTAAGGCACACTTTAATGGCATTGGTCTGGTAGCACCATCTACCATCTCTGAACAGCTAATAAATGCTCATGGCTGTTGGAATTTGGAGATTACTTGTGGCCATCATGTTTGTGACAAAAAAACTAATGCTAAACAAGAAGGTCAGGGCCAAAGTTACACAGAAGGGGAGTGGCAGAGGTTGGAATGTTCCATCTAACACTTGACAGTCAGGTGGCTTCTGACATGGCTGCTGTTGTTGCTACAGTCTTCCTTTTGAGAGGCAGTGTGGGGAGGTGTGTTTAAAATAAAGATAAAGAGGTGACTGAACATCAGAAATGGAAGATGAGGATCTTAATTTCCCCACTGCTACTTTCCTGGTCAGTGCACCAGAATCACCTGCTGGCCTTGTTAAACAAATCCAAGAGCCCCACTGTTTTTAGTCAGTTCAGGCTGCTATTACAAAGTACCACAGACAGAGTGGTTTATCAGCTACTGAAATTTATTTCTCACAGTTCTGGAGAAGGGAAGTATGAGATCAGGGTAGCAGTGTGGCAGGGTTCTGGTGAGGGCCTTTTTCCAAGTTGTGACTGCTGACTTCTTGTATCTTCAGATGGTAGAAAGAGGTCTAGAGAGCTCTCCAGGGTCCCTTTTACAAGGGCACTAATCCCATTCATGAGAGCTCTATAATCATGGCCTAATTACCTCCCAAAGGCCCCACCTCCTGTTGCTATAACATTTCAGGTTAGGATTTCAACATATGAATTTTGAGGAAGACACAAACATTCAGTCTATTGTGCCCACCCTCAGAATTTCTGGAGTAGGATCTGAGAATTTGCATTGCTAACAAGCTCCCAGGTGATGCAGCTCCAGAGACTGCTCTGAAAACTGCTGCTCTAGCCAATTTTTAGAGGTCTGACCCTTTTACTAGGGCATCCACTCTGAAGACTGATTTGTTTCCCTGCCCTTACCCCCATGCAGACTGTGCAGATCAGTCCCCTCTAGCTTTCAAAACATAAAAGTATTCCAATCTCTATTGTTCAAAACAAGAAGGGGTTTATTAGCTAGGACAGAAATGACAGATTATAATAGGTGAGCATTTAAATCCCCCTATTGATATCACCGTATTCAATCAGATTAGTATCTGGGTATCGGAAGTTTTAAAATCTCCCCAGGTGATTCTTATATGTCTAATATGCAGACAAGTTTGAGAAAAAACATTCTAGGTTTAACAAGTCAGGTTGGTAGCTTAGGGATGTCACTCCCCCCCCGCCATGCTCTCTAACATGGTGGTTCTCAAAGTGTTGCCCCTGAACCAGCATCAGCATCACCTAGGAACATTTTGGAAACGCAATTTTCAGGCCATGCCCAGATCCACTGAATAAGCAACTCTGGGAGAGCGGCAAAGCAATCTGTGCTCTAACAAGCCTCCAGGTGACTCATGGCCCCTAAAGTTTGAGAACCACTGCTGTATCATCATTGCTCAGTTGCCCAGGGGTCCCGCTTACCATTTTCCCAGTGACCAGCCAGAGCAAGAAGCAAGGACATTGGTCCTCTGAATGTTGGGCAATACCAAACCCTCAGTCTCCAGATGAACGATGCCAAAATTCTTGTTGTAACTGAGTTTTTATATAATCTGTGAAGGTTTTCTTTAGGGGGAGGTTGGAAGGTTCAAGATCATTTTTATGTTCAGAGCCTGAAGCAGTTGGTTAGCAATGCTAGCTGAGTTGGTACAACCTGAAGGCCATCCCACTTCCCCCTTTAGGCATTCAACCAACAGCACCCTACAAACAAGGTCAGAGTCTAACTGGGATGTATTTCAATTTGTTTGGGGGAAGAAGCCCTTCTCCCTTCCCTTACTCCCCACTTATACAATCTGTAAAGTTTTTATTGGCTGGAAACTGATGGCATTAAATTGGGAGAGTTTGTTATGGGCTGCAGCAACAGTCTTGGTCAACATTGCAAGCAAGGAAGAAAGGCAGGAAGGCAGGCAATGTAGAGCAAACATGGTTCTCTGTTGTGTGGGATGTGAAGTGAGAGCATGAAATATGAGAGGAAAGGAGAGAAGGCAAGTGTCCATGCCAGGAGAGGCCAAGGAAGGCCTTGGTTTGGGATTGTTTTTCCTGGGCACCAGTATCTGTCAAGTTTGTTATAAGTGTACGTGAAACATATTTTCCTGTTTATAGGGACCTGCTTTCTTGCTAAGGGAAAAAACTAGTGTGTATCATGCTAAACACAGAAAGAAAATCTCCCTGCTCACTTCAGGGCCAAGCAGAGTAACAAAACATATAGCAGCCTGATTGAATACAGTAATATCAAGCTTCTACAAAGAAGGAGACTTAACCCGCTTGATAAACGTTTCCATTGCTTACTCCCGCAATACCAGTTTATTCTAATTCAATTCAGCCCTGGGTTAGATGCAGAGAATACTAAGGTGAGGACAGCATCTACAGATTCAAGTAGATCACACTCTAGCAGGGGAGAGAGGTGAGCAAGTATGTTTTACATGGTGTGCTGATTGCTGTGTGAACAAAGTACACTCAGAATCCAGAGGGGGCGGAGGTGAGGTAGTCAGAGAAGGCTTCATGGAAGCAGACACTAGAGCTGGATTTTAAGGAAAATAAGTTATTTAGCAATCAAGGTGGGTGAAGGGTTTTCTGTGTGGGCAAGGTCCCAGTGGAGTGGATCAGTATACCGAGTATGGTGAACTACTGGTAGTTCATTATTAATGGGTAAATCATGAAGTGGGAAGTAGCGGATGTAATTAGAGAGTTGGGCAGAGGTGAGGGCCTTTTTATGCTAATCTTAAGGAACTTAGATTTTAGCACGCAGATCAGTAGTAGCCAGCCATAGGTGATCACCAAAATTACCCGGGGAATTTCCAAAATGAAACAAAGTAAAATAAATTCCTGGACCCCACCTCCAGAGATCCTAAGTTAGTAGGTCTGTGGTGGGCCAGTGATTTGTGCTCCCCAGGTAAGCAGGGAGGGAAAGGCTGACTGGGAGAAAAGCAGCCAGGAAAATCAAAGCAGAAACAGTGAGAAGTACTCAAAAGGCAACAGAGAACGGCCAGTGGGTTTTGGGACAACTAGGTTTCTCCACCCACTTTTAAAAGCAGTGTTTAGATTTTAGAGAGGGCACAAAGAGGTAGGCTTTTGTGCAATCTTTATTCAATAGTTGGTGTTGCAGAAAATTTGCTGATGTGCATTGGGGCAATAAAAGTGTTACCAATACCTTTCTGAATTTGGCAGGAGCCTCATCCATATGTAGTTTATTTTGCACTACAAGATTCATCTACAAGATTCATCGAATGTAGTATTGGCAACAAATGAAGCACAATAATATTTATTGTTATAGTACTTATGAGAATTTGTTTCTCCTAAAATTTGATGATAATACATGTTTAAATTTGCTTTGCCTGTAAAATAAAACTAACAGGCATCAATTCCTCTGAGTGAAGACAAGCTTGGTTAAGGCTGAACTGCAGCTACTAATAGTGAGTGTCTAATACAAATAAGCAAATCAGCAAAGAGCTTAAAGTAAAGTGAATCCTCAGGCCAGAAATAATAATTTGCTGGAAGTTCTACTAGGAAGCACTGGCTTTTGAAGCACAGCCTTTCATTGCCTTGGGAAAGAGTCAACCATAGATTTTCCAGGTGTCTTGTTTGAAAACAGTCAGCATGTGAGCTCTCAGCTAAAAATATGAAACATATAAAAGCAATTTCCCCCCAAATTATGTTTTATTACGTTGTGAGCTGATTTATATAAATGTATAATATAAGCTGTCATCAGTTCACCATTCAACTTTTTACATCATGAAGTGGCAGACTGTATTTTCCAAAGATAGAAGTGACAATGTCTCCCACATGCACTTCTTAACGTGGTGACTTTGACACTCCTCCCATTGAGAGTTGAGTCTGTGTTCCTCTTATAGGTTAATTTGTGTATTCCCAAGAATTCATATGTTGAAGTTCTAAGCCACAGTACCTCAGAGTGTGACCTTATTTGGAGACAGGTTCTTTACTAAGGTAATCAAGTTAAAATGAAGGAACTAGGAAGTGCTGTAGATTGTGGTGGGAACTAAAATCTCAGCCAAACTAGGCAGCACTGCCAACCTGACCCCACGTCAAATTAAGTGTCTAAATCCCTCATGTGCAGGGTCAGGAAAGAACACGTGGACCTTTCTGCACAGAGGAGCCACATTCATCAGACTCCATGTATCCCCACGTGAGAAAAATATAGTTTGTAAACCAGCCCAATTACTTCCCTAGATTGCTCTTCTTTTTAGTTTTTTGCCTTCCCTTTCCTTGTTTTTAAACAAAATTCGCTTTGAGAAATTCCAAATCATGTGAGGGATGGGGGAATTTTTAAAAAACAGCAGCTTTATTGAGGAATAATTAACATACAGTACACTGCACATATTTAAAGTGTACAATTTGATAAGTTTTGACATTTGTATATACCGGTACAATCACCACCATAATCAACACAGTGAACATACTCATCAGTTCTAGCAGTTTCCTCGGCCTTTTAAAATCACCCTCTCGGTCTTTCCCAGCGTTGCCGAGGAACGGGGGCTTTTTGATCCACACACGTCTTGGGACTTTCTTGGGAAGAATATTGCCCCTAGTGGCAGACTGTGGTAATGACTACCATGCTGGTGTTAGAGACGTCTCTCCTGGATAAAAGGAGAAAAGAGGAAACTCAGAAGTTCTGTATAAGGAGAGTGCTGTATTTGTTTGTTTTTTTGAAGGTCTTTACTTACCACCTTGGGAAGTCTTCACGAGGTTGTGGTTCCGTTTTTTGAGAACTGTATGTCTTCCCTTTCAAGCACAAGCTTGGTCACATTGATATGTATTGCACAGGAGATAAAAGGGATAAGCTCCAAGCTCACTAGTGCTGTTGACAAATAAGAGGAACCACAACACACCCATTAGAATGGCTACTATAAAAAAAAGAAAAAAACAGAACAACAGAAAAAGAAAAAAAAAACCCAACAGAAAATAACAAATACTGGTGAGGATGTGGAGAAATTGGAACTCTTGTGCAATGTTGGTAAGAATGTAAAATGGTGCAGTCACTATGGAAAACAGTGTAGCAGTGCCTCAAAAAATCAAAAATTAGAATTACCATGTAATTCAGAAATTCCATTTCTGGCTATAAACCCAAAAGAATTGAAAGCAAGGACTCAAAGAGATATTTGTACTCCCATGTTCATAGCAGCATTATTCCCAATAGCCACAAGGTAGAAGCAGCCCAAGTTTCCATAAAGAAAATGTGGTATATCCATACAATGGGATATTTTTCAGCCTTAAAAAGAAATGACATTTTGATACATGCTACAACAAGGTGAATCTTGAAGACATTATGCTAAGTGAAATAAACCAGTTATGAAAGAACAAATACTGTATGATTCTGCTTATTGGAGGAACCTCAAGTAGTCAAATTCATAGAGACAGAGTAGAGCAGTGGTTGGTGGGGGGTGGGGGCAGGGGATGGGAGTTATTGTTTAATGGATACGGAGTTTAAGTTTTGCAAGGTGAAAAGAGTTTTGTGAATAGATGGTGGTAATGGTAGCACAACAATGTCTGCTTAATTGCCACTGAACTGTACACTTTTAAAAAATGGTTAAGGGCCGAGCCCGTGGTGCACTCGGAAGAGTGCGGCGCTGGGAGCGCAGCGACGCTCCCACCGCGGGTTCGGATCCTATATAGGAATGGCCGGTGCGCTCACTGGCTGAGTGCCGGTCACGAAAAAGACAAAAAAAAAAAAAAATGGTTAAGATGATAAATTTTACATTATGTGTATTTTACCACAATTTTTAAAACAAAGAAGTGAGAGGAAGGAGAAAATTCCATGCTGAATTTTTGACCTGATCAGAAGGTTAATATGAACTTGCTTTAAAATTTTATTTATTTTTTTCTTATATTAAAAGGAATGCGTGCAACAGGGGGCTTCAGCCATATTGGTAATGTTTTCCTCCTTAAATTGAATAGTGTGTAATTGAGTGCTTTGTAATTTTAAAAAGTATATGTTTTTGTATACCTACAATATTTCACAATAAAAAATTAGAAAGTAATAGATGTTATATTCATTCAACAAATATTTGAGGGGTGCTTATATCTGTATCTGGCACTTTTTAACCACTGGGGTTACAGCTGTAAACAAACCTGACACGGTTCCTCCCTTTGGAGCTCACATTTCTATGGGAGATTGTTTTGATGAAGCACTTTTTATATAAATGATTATTCTCATTCTAAAAGAGGAATCACTGGGCCAAACAATGTAAACATTTTAAGGGTCCTCCTGCATGCCTCCAAAATGCCCTCCAGTCCCATCAGCAAGCTATAAGAGTGCCCGTTTCCTCATACTCTGCCAGTCTTTGGGGGGAAAATAGAATCTAATTTGCATTTTAAAAATCACTAGCAATTAAAATAATTGCTAGCAAAATGAAACAGTTTTCAAATGTTCATTGTCTATTCATTTTCCAAAGAGTATTGTTTTTATTTTAATCAATTTATAAGAACTATTTCCAACTTGATTAAAATTTTGCTGGACGTATTGATTGCGATTATTCCCCCCCCCCCATTTTTTCCCTTTTGCCTGTGTTTATACATTTTTACACAGTTGTTTGTTTGTTTGGCAGCTGGCCAGTATGGGGATCCAAACCCTTGATCATGGTGTTATCAACACCATGCTCTACCCAACTGAGCTAACTGGCCAGCTCTATTTTTACACAATTTTTATGTAGTGAAATCTATCCACATTTTTCTTTATGATTTATTCTGTTCTCTGATACTTAAAGTCCTTGTCTATTCCAAGATCCAGTAAATAACTCATTTTTTCATTAAAAATCATTTTATCATTTACATTTAGTTTCAACTAAAATATCACAGTTGAGGGATAGGAGGAGCAAAGTACTCATTTTGAAAAATTCTCCCCAAGAAAGCAAGGCTTGCACTTCTCTCCCCACATCTAAAGTACTACCAGTTTTGTTCACCTGGAATTTATTTTGGTATATGAGCTCAGTATCTAGTTTTTTTGTATACCAGAAAAGTTCATCAACTGTCCTTTACCATTTACTGAATAATTCGTTCCTTTCCTTTCTAACTTGTGATGCCAAATTTAAGTCATATACTAAGCAGCCCATGGTCACAGCTTATGGCCTATTTCTGGACTTTATAGTTTGCACTGTCACTCTATTCTTACATGAGGTCCCCACTATTTTGATTACCGTAGCTGTATAGTAATATTCAGCAAGGCAATTCCAATGTCCAACCACTCTTCTTTTTAAGATTTTTCTTGTTTATTCTCACTTATTCTTCCATATAATATTTGAATAAAGTTTTTAAAGGTCAGTATAATTTTACTATAATTGCATTAAACATAAATATATCTAAGAAAAACGAACACCTTTAAAATAGTCATTATGCCCATCTAACTAGTTATAGTTGTTGCATAGAAGGTTGACTTAGTTATATCTATTTCATACCAGCAGAGCCTTGCTAAACACAGCATGCCAGGAAACGTACTAACTTTGCAACCATATACTAACTGTCTGTGGATATAAAGATAGCTAATATACATCTTCTAAAAGAGGTCACCTATAACTGACATTGGGGGAGGGTGTAATAAGATGCAGATGAGGAGAGACTAATTTAAAGGTACACAATTTGATAAATTTTGACAGGTATACAACCGTGAAATTACTACCACAGTCACAATAGTGAACATACTCATCACTCCCAAATTTTCTTTGTGCCCTTGTGTAATCCATCCTCCCGTTTCCCCATCCCCCCATCCCACCCCACCCCTCCCCCAGATAACCACTGCTCTGCTTTTTGTCAATGTAGATTAGTTTGCATTTTCTGGAATTTTATATACATGGAGTCACTCAGAAGGTACTCACTTTTTTTTTTTTTTTGGCTTATTTCACTCAGCATGATGATTTTGAAATTCATCCATGTCATTGCATGCATATAGTTCATTCCTTTTTATTGCTAGGTAGTTTTCCACCATATGGATATGCCAGTTTCTTTATCCATTTACCTGTTGATGAATATTTAAGTTGTCTCCAGTTTTTTGCAATTAATGATAAAGATGCTATGAACATTCATGCAGAAGCCTTTGAATGGGCATATGCTTTTGTTTCTTTTGGGTAAATAACTAGGAGTGGAATGACTGTGTCATATAGTAGGTGTAATATTTAACTTTGTAAGAAAGTGCCAAATTATTTTTCAAAGTGGTTGTACTATTTTGCCTTCCCATGAGCAGATGCTAAGGCAATACATTGGGTAGTCTGTTAATAAACAGTATTGGAATAATTGGATATTTCTGTGCAAAAATAAAATAAAATATAATGTTTAATCCCTACCTCATGCTATTTTTACAAATTAACTCAAAGTAGATCACTGACCTAAATATAAAGCCTAAAATTATAAAATTCCTAGGATAAACTACTTTACTCTCTTTATCTTTTTTTGGCGGTTGGTCAGCATGGGGAACCAAACCCTTGACTTCAGTGTTACAAGGCTGCGCTCTAGCAAACTGAGCTAACCTGACAAGCTACTTTAAAATGCTGAGATTGGATAAGATTTCATTGAGGATATAGCATTTGAGTCAGGCCCTGTAGGAGATAGAATTGAAAGGACTTGTCAGCAAATTGGATATTATGGAGTGAGCGAGAAAAGACTATTGGTAAACTGAGGTCTTGACCAGTTCTTACTGGCAAGCTGGCAATACTGTTAACCCGTAAGTGATGAGGCATACAGAAAGAGCCTTGGGTTCGGAAGTCAGAAACGAACATTTGAGTTGTCAGCGCAAAGTCCAGGTAGACATATACAGGAGTCAGCAGGAAATGAGACCCTGCAGTGCGTGGGGAAACCAGGAAGGATATAAGAATTTTCAAATTATTTATATAATAATAATGAATAAGGCTATGAGGGTGGAGGGTCTCACTAAGGCATAGAATATAGAGTGAGGTGGAGCTGAAGACACAATCTTGGGGAACACCAACATTTAGGTGAAGATGAAGGGTAAATGAAGTAAAAAAGAATCTAAGATGAATCCGTGCAAAAAATGCTGCAGAAATATGAAATGGGATGATTATCCTTGATTCATTTCTTGATCTTATAGCCTGTGTTCAATATGTCAGGAAATCTTGTGAGCCCCATCTTCAGAATATATCCAGAATTCAACCACTTACCACCACCACCACTGCTATCTGCCTGGTTTAAACCAACATCAGGTCCTACCTGCATTGCTACAGTGGTTTTCTAATGTCTTCCTGTTTATGCCGTTGCTCAATACAAGATATTCTTAATAGAGCAGCCATCAGAGGAACCCTTTACAAGATTTAGGATTTGAAGGCAGGCCCATTAGCTCAGTTGGTTAGAGAATAGCCTTATGACCCCAAGATCACCGGTATGGATCCCACACCAGCCAGCTGCAAAAGAAAAAAAGAAGAAGAAGAAGAAGAAGCCGCCATTCTTGCAGCAAGTTCACACCATCTCCTGAGGTCCTTGCTAGGGTGCTAAATCCTGTATCTCAAGAGAGCTCAATGAAGTCAATAAATTAAAAAAAAAAAAAATTAAGGATTTGAGTCTGATCAAGTCATAGCTTTGCTCAAAACCCTACAATGGCTCTCTATTTTACTTAGAGTAGAAGCTTTAGTCCTTAGACTGCCCACAAGACCTTCCGTCATTGCCTCCTCCCATCACATACCTCCTTGACCTCACCTCCTATTCTACAATTCTATACCATTCTCCCCCTTGCACACTTTATCAGACTACTCTGGCCTGCTTGCTGTTCCTTGAATATGACAAGCATGCTCCTGCCTCAGGGCCTTTGCCCTAACTGTTCCTTCTCCTTGAATTCTTCTCCCCCAGATATGTAGCTACATCATTATTCCAGTTTTTATTCACTACTTAAAATTGCAGCCACTCCCAACCCCCTTACCACTCTGCTATTTTCTCCCACAGCAACTATTATCTTGCAATGTACTACACCATTAATTAATTAATGCATTCATTTTATTTGTTTCTTATGGTTCTTCTCCTGATGAATATATAAAACTCCTTAGGGCAGAGATCTTTGTCTATTCATTCACTGATGTATCCCAAGTGCCTAGAACAGTACCTGCCCCAGGGTAGACAATCAATAAATATTTAAGTAAACGAATGAGAAGAATCCTCACTATAGGCAATTAGAAAATCATTATTAACTATATATTATATTATTTCAGTGAACTCCATTTCTCAAACTGGTGTCCCATAGTAAAACAAATTTGGAAAATATTACATTGTATCCATACCCCTCTGGAAGAGTCACAATGTATATACATTACAAACCTAAAAACTCCAAAGTGCTGTGGTTGAGTCTTCTTTCTTCATTTAACTTGACTTTTCCAAAATTTGCACAGCGAGGCTTTCGCATGGCACATAGCACTGATATGTGGAGTGGGAAAGACCTGTGAGGGCTTACTGAGTGGCCAGAGATGACATAGAAGCAATGGGGACAAATCAGCCTTTTGAAAAATTAGGTGATGAGAAGAAGGGAAGGGGGCACTAGCTTGCATTGGCACAAGAGAGAGAAATACTTTTGTTTTTATTTTTAGATACAAAGGGTTGAAACATGTTTGTAAAGCTGAGATGAGAATTAACAGAAAAAAATGATAATTAATGAGTAAAGTCCCAGAGAAGGTAGAAAAGAATATCAAAATATATTCTGTTAAAATAGTGGCTTTCAGAGAGAAAGAAAGAATAATAATAGGTTGAAATTTCAGAAGGAGAGAGAAGAACTGTGGTTACTAGAGGTGGGAAAGGGGGAGGGGAAAGAGAGATGATAGGGAGAGATTGGTTTATGGGCACAATGCAGCCATGTAAGAAAAAACAGATAAGAAAAAAAGTTCTATGAGTGTACAGTCGAGCTAGGCATCCATAATTAGCAATAATTTACTGCATATTATCAAATGGCTAGAAGAGAGCAGATCAAATCTCCTTATCACAAAGAAATGATTGTTTTATAATGATATGCTAATTACCCTGATTTGATCATCACACATTGTATACATGTATTGGTATTCAACTGTGTACCCCATGAATATGTATAATCAATACATTTCAATAAAAATAAAATAGTAGTTTTCAAACATTTTTTATTGTGACTCACAGATTCATTTTACATAGCAACTCTCACATACCCCTAAAAACTGAAGTAAAGGTTTCATAAGCTATTCTTAGCATTATTATATACCATGCAGTGATATTTTCTTCTTTGTTCTATTTTATTCTATTACGTCCTGTCCTGTCCCATTCTGTTCTGTTCTGGTGTCTCTCAATGCTAGTCAAAACCCATGAAATTGATTTCATGGACCAGAATATTGTCTTTTCTACTGTTTTGGGGAAAATTACTCAAACGTATCTTTAAATTCAATCCATTCTTCAGTTGTATCCATTTGGCTATTTATCCCTTCTATTTGTTCTTTATTTCATCTATTACTTTCTTCATACTTAATGTTTCCACTAGTGTTTTTAAAAACTATTTCCTTTTCTCACTTGATATTACTAATATAAGTTTCATTCCCTCCATAATATATTTATCATACTTCACATGATACAAACTTTCATTTGTAGTCTTTCTATCACACTAGTTGTGCTCCTCAGGTATCTTAACTCAGCAATTTGGAAATTTCTTATTGTGATAAATCCGGAAAACACAGAAAAGTAAAATATGAAAAACAAAATAAAAACCACTGATAATTTTACCCAGCCAGAGATAACCACTTGATCTTCAGATGTATTTCCTTCCTATCATTCTGTTTACAGGTATACTACACTAAATAATTGAGAAAATACTGTATATAATTTTCTAACTGAATTTTTCACTTAATATTAATCTTAAGACTTAAAAAAGTTATTAAAATTTTTCACAAACCTAGTTTTTAATGGTTGCAAAATATTTCAACATGAGGATATATAGTAATATATTTAGCTCTTGAGCTTTTAGGGTGTTTCCAACTTTGCCCCTTCCTTGTACCACTTTGCACTTCCATAGACAGTGTATGATCAGGTTCCTGCCATCCTGTCCATCATCTTCATGTAATTACTAATTTGATAGTTTCCTTTTTCCTATTTTGCATATCTCTGATTAGCAGTGATCATTCATTATTTGTATTTACCCTTCTGTAAATTTTGGGTTCAGGCCCTTTCCCAGTTTTTTTCTGCTCTGGAAGGCTAGACAATCATAGCTTTCTAGCAAAGGTGCTCACAGGTGCCTGTAGTGTAAGATACCAAGAATGCCTTTTACAAAGGGCCTAGTTTGTACCTGGCTGCTACCAACAACCCCCAGCTTAGTGTCAGATCATGGTATCGGGTGAAGTGCTGCCCCTGAGAGTACACATTAAAGTTTCAGTGTGTTTGCATATGTGTAGCAGAGAGGTGATAGGTCAGTCTTGGTTAAGCCTGGATATCAGGCAATAAAGGGTGTGTGTGTATGTATGTGTATATTTTAGAGAAGGTTGATCACCGCATACATTTTAAACATATACAAAAATTATAATCCATGATAAGGTTTTCTTATGGCCTTGTAAGCATCCTTTTCATTTTCTATGTGTCTTGTAGACAGCTGCATCCCTAGAATCACTTTAGAGAGCCTCGTCTTTCCCAAGCAGAGAGCTTTCTCTTCATAGACTGCCCCTGGGTGATTTACAAATGGAAAATAAATGTGTTCTCTTTTTTAGACATAATAATATTATTTTTCAATTCTCATATTAGTGCTAAAAATACTAAATCTATTTTCAGGAAATTAACTTATTAAACAATGTAAATAAATACTGGAAGATGACAGAGCTGCAAACATGTACTCTTGAGGGTCTTGTATTGAAGGTAGTCCTCCAAAAGAAGTCCTCTCTGGAATGGAGATACGTGTATTTTGCAATGAAATTCATAATAAAAAATATGTTTTGAACTTTTGACTTTGGGGTGCAAAATTTAAATGTGTGCCACTGAGATACGGAGCTAAATAAGTCTGCGTGTTGATGTGTGTTGGAGAGGGAGGGCTAGTCCACGTTAACTGTGGAAATGAAAATTCCTGATGCAGTGTAAATAATTCTGCTGTTATAAAACAGATTTAGACCTTTGCTGACATTGTGAATTCTTGAGGATTTCCTGCTCAGGCCACAGAAAGCTTGTTGAAGGGGCTGCTGGGCATGCATAGGCTGCCTAGTGAGATCTGGAGGCCACTAAAATTTCTTCACAAAGGAATCTTACATCCCAGCCACACTGCCTGAAGACTCGCCATTAGAAACTGGGTCAATGCACTGTATCAACAGGATTCCAGGTTAAAATGAACCAACCACTGTCAGCCAGTAGTGCCTGTCTTCCACTTATTTTCAGACTTCCTAACTGGCCCTGAAGAAGTGGGATGCGGGTGGAGAGAGCCTGACCCATGGAGTCCTGTCTTGAAAGAGAATGCTGGACCTGGGATTCTGCACTGTCATCACTGCCTCCACGTGGGGTAGTGGCAACTCTCACAGCCTTTTCCTCAGCCATCATATGGAGGCACCCACTTCACCAGCTGCTGCAACCGTGAAACTAGCTTAGTGGCATGTGTGAATCAACACTCATGGTAGGTAATATTACACCACAGGAGAATGCTGAAGTGGAGGGCCCTAGCCAGCCAGAGAAAAAATTTAAGGTCATCGTGGGGGCCTGAGGATTAGGACAGGTAAGAAGGTATAAAATAAAGGTAAAAAGCATGGGGTAGGGGACGATCACAATTTTGTTTGGAACTAATTTCTGAAGAGGCTTAGTTCATACTTTTTTACTAAAGATGATGTGTAGTCTGAGTCTGAAAGTCTCAAAATTGTGAGCAAGTTGAGGTTTCAAATCTAGAAGGGTGAGACTCCCTTATGTTATACACAGCAGAAACCATCGCCATGACTTCACCAATGTGTGTGCTCTGTTAGGACAAGGGTTCCTTTGAGGATTTCTAGGGTGAAAAAGATGTATGAAAATTAATATATCTAACATTTATTGTCTACTGCATGCAGTGTTCAAAAGAACTAAGTGAGTGGAGGCTCAAAAATGAACAGAAAAGGAGGAAATGACCTCCATTTTCATCAACAAAATGTGTTATATCCATACAATGGAATATTGTTCAGTCTTAAAAAGAAACGAAATTCTGATGCATGATATATATAACGTGGATGAACCTGAAAGACATTAAGCTAAGTGAGATAAGCCATACGCAAAAGGCAGATACTGTGTAATTTCACTTATATGATGTATAAGGGTATCTCAAAAAACATTATGGAAAATAGAATGAAAAGATAATACAAAATTTTCCGTGAAGTACCTGCGTACCTAAAGTAGACAAATTCACAGAGAGTAGAACAGTGGTGGCCAGGGACTGGGGTTGGATGGGTGGGTGGAGGGATGGGGCGTTATTTTTTTTAATGGACAGTGGTGATGGTTGCACAGCAATGTGAATGTGCTTATTGCCTCTGAACTGTACAGTAAATAATGGTTAAAAAGGTGAATTATGTGTATTTTACTCCCCCCCCCCCCGGAAAAGACCAAACAAAAACCACTAACAGAGCCCAGTTTTTGGCCTCCAGATGCTTGAGTTTAAAAAGAGAAGTGAAGACGCGAGCAACCACCAGGAAGGGCAGCGCAGATGAGAGAATGGAGCCCGCGGGCAGCGACTCCAGGCACCCCTCACTTTCGGCTGGGGCGCCCCGAAGCACTTAGCATCGGCATATTCACTGCCTGTCACTGGCTTCCCGTGAGACTGTGAACACCCTCAGACCGAGGACTCACGTTTTATTCCTCTTTTCTCTCGACAGTGCTCAGAGTGCCAGGCACAAAGCAGGACCTCAATTCAGGCTTATAAAATGACGCTTCGAAGGAGGGGCGGCCCCAGGTGTTCACGTTCACGTTCATGGGTAGTCTCCTGGGATGCACCAGAAGTAGTCCAGGTTTCTGCCCTGTGAGTTTACGCCCCCAGGTCTCTGACAGGCTTCGCCCACCGAAGGAGGACCCGGAACCCATGGAGCTCTCGGCCGGGGGCTCCAGGGCTGCGGCAGAGCCTCCGAAGGGTCGAGCCAACGCCTCGGCTCCTGCTGCGCATAATCTCGGTGATCCCCGCGGGAAAAGAGCCGAAACCTGCAGTTCAAGGAAACTGCTCCGCGCCCGCCCACGCACGGCCTGCCGAAGCCCAGTGGGAGGGATGCCCGGGAGCGGGCTGGCCACTCTCGCCGCTGCTTCGCGCGTTCCCAGCCCGGGCCAGCGCGAGGGCCCGCACCGCGCCGCGCCGCCGCCAGGGGGCGGTTCTCCCCCACGCCGGCACCGCCCACACCCGCGCCCGCCACTTTTCGTGTCCATGAGAGCCGGGCGTGCAGGAGAGGGTCGCCATGTAGCTCTTCCGGCCCACCTCTGGGAAAGGTTTCTGTCCCTTGTACAGCTCGAGGGGTGGGGGTGGGTGGAGATTTCCCTGCTGCAGCCGAAAGCTGGGAGCGCGTTAGGCAGGGAGGGCGGTGGGGGCAGGGGGGAGGGGGTCGGAGGCGAGGGAGGTGGGAACGAGGCGGGAAAGGGGGACGCACCAGAGGCCAATAGCTTGGGTTTCTGCGCTCGGGGAATTTCACGAGCGCAGAGCTAAAGGTGGCACACCTATGTGTAGCTTAACTAAAGCAAGCAAAGCAAGTGGAATGCCCAAATATGGGGCTTTAGTAAAGATCGCCCAAATCTCTGCTAACGTTCCCCGTCCCTGCAGCGGGCCCTCTGAGTTGACATTCTGCTCCGACCTTCAGTAAACCCCAACACATTCCCCTAAGTGGCCAGAAGATAACTTGCCACGTTTATCAAACGTTTCCAGGTAAGACCCCTTTAAGCCTTTGAGGGGGGACCTGCGGGTGAAGTTACAAACGGAACGCTAAGTCTACACATCTCCGTTTCTCCGGCGCCCTTCCTAGACAAGTTCAGGGCGGTGAAAACCCTGAACAAAATGACGGCTGTAACTGATCATCTAAAGTAATTAATGGTCTGCGAACAAATTCTTTTGTTTCATCTTTAAATACTTCGCCACACACCGACCCTCAGTGCTGCGAAAATCACGGTGTTTATTTAGATATCTATCGACTGAGTACTTATAGAACTCAAACTTTCCGATGTAAAAATGAACCCCTTGGTAAGGGCTCTTGGCTACATCAACAAAGCAATGTGATGCTTGATTAATAGTGTTGATTAATGTTGGCTCAGGTTAATACTGAACCCATTACAATAATTAAATGGCTCAGCCATGTATCAAACAAGAGTCAATGAAAAATAATTTATTTAGAACTCCTAGGCATTCTCATAGATCTTTCGAAGATCTGTGATAGACTTTATGGGCCATTTGTAAGTGTAACTAGTGGTAGCCGCCCTCAGCAACAAAAACCTGATTTTAAAAGAAGTCTTAGATCGGGGAACAGTTTATTTTTAAATTTCTGTGATTGATAACGGGAGTAATGAAACGTTTCAAAACATGAAAAGTACTTGGTCCATAAAATGATATACACAAGAGCACCTGATAATTGTTCCTACAGAAAGCCATGGAGTTTTGATTCTCAGTTCTTGTCCAGTAGTCATTTTAACCAGAAAGTTAGACTTTTAAATCAAGGTCCCCACTTTAAAATAGAAGCACTTTAGGAAACACAAAAATCCAAAAAGTATGGCTATGTGGATATAAATTCCACATTCTACTAGTAATTTCCACTAGCCAAAATAGTCAGTGATAAAGAGAGGTATTTCTAAAATAGCATCATATTTGAATTATTTTCACTACCTGATCACCTGAAAAAGAAAAATTGAATTGAAGGGAACTTGAATCTTATACATAAAAAATTCGGGTTTTTTTTTTCACCAGAAAATATTGGAAATATTTAACGGATTTTCCAAAAACACTTTTTAAAAAGTTGACTTTAACGTTCTTATGTATCATTGTAGTTTCTATTATTAAGTCTGCCTGAGTAGAAATATGTGCCTCTGTTGTAGTAATGTATTTTGAGATTTCTGTGAAATGCTGACTAGACTGTTCCTCTTACTGAGAACTATAGAGTCCCTTACCCCATTATGAAAACCTTTTTTGAGTCGTTCGTAGGTGGAATTTTTTGTGTGTCTGGGTTTTCACTAAAATTTTCTATTTCTTCTCTACATTCAATTATTACTTTTTCTATTCCCATGAAATTTGTCAGATCATCTCATTAGGGTGGCTTAGTTTAGCTGTCAAGTCTCTAGGGCATTCAATTGCACATAAGTGACTAAAACGCCAGCCTAACAGCATTTTTATTAACAGATGGCGGAAAATATCTTCGGAGAAGAACTGAAGGGAACGGGTTAAAGGGTCAATAAACAATTATCGTTCTTAAACTGGGGGGCTTCTCATCAGATTCGACGGGGAACGCCTCGCCCAATCCAGGGGACCTGGGACATCCCAACAGACCACAGAACTTTCCCCAGGGACCACCTCAGAGGATGGGGTAGCTATCCCCCCGCTGGATCACTTCAGGCCATTCAGTGAGCAAACCGTCTCGTCACGGAGTGCTTCTGAGGTTAGGGCTGAAGGCTAGTTGAGGAGGAGGCTGGGGACCCGTGCAGCGGCGCTCGTCCCAGATCACCGCAGGCCAGCGCGTAATTCAGTTACCAGCATCTTAGCAAGGAGTACGGGGTCCTGTCTCCTCCCCACCCTTCTCGGTGGCTGCCCCCTCCTGTGGATGAACTTTCTCTCCCGAGCAGGGCTGATTTCCTAGGCTTTCTTTCCCTTCGCTCGGCAGCGCTCTGACGTGCACACCATGTGACAGGCCCCTTCTCCTATAAGCCGAGGAAAGGTCCGCCCTCTCCCGGACTCAGCCCTGGCTTCGCCGAGCTCCGTTCCTATCCTCTCTCTCACCCGTCCCGCACCTTCCTGGGCACCCAACCTTGTGACTCGCTCTCCCGGGCCCCGCCACCCCCTCCTCAACTGACAGGGCGAACGGCGCTCGGAGAGGAGAAGGTCAAGTCCTCCGCCCGGGCCGGTCGCGCGCGGAGCCCAGGAGCGCAGGGACCGCGCGGCCGCCGCGGCGGCGCAGGAGTTACAAAGTCTCAGAGCGAGACTCCGCCGCCGCCCCGCAGTCCCCGCGCACACGGGCAGCGGCGGCGCCCCCAGCGTGGCGCCCCCGGGCCGGGCCTGCCTCCGGGGACCCGGGCTGCGGCGCGGAGGGAGCCCGGAACCCGGCGCCCCTATGCGCCGCCCCGCCGCCGAGGTGCCACAGCTATGACCCTGAGCACGGAGATGTCCGATGCCTCCGGCCTCGCGGAGGAGACAGACATCGACGTGGTGGGGGAGGGGGAGGATGAAGACGACGAGGAAGAGGACGACGACGACGAGGGCGGTGGTGGCGGGCCCCGGCTGGCTGTCCCTGAGCAGCGGCGGCGGCGGCGGCGGCGCTCATATGCTGGGGAAGACGAGCTGGAGGACCTGGAGGAGGACGACGACGACGATGACATACTGCTGGCCCCGCGGGCTGGGGGCTCCCCGGAGCCCCCGGGCCCAGCCCCGACAGCGGGGGTCGGAGCCGGTGGGGGCGTCAGCGCGGGCGGCGGCGGCGGGAGCGCGGGTGGCGGCGCCAAGAACCCGCTGGTGAAGCCGCCCTACTCGTACATCGCGCTCATCACCATGGCCATCCTGCAGAGCCCCAAGAAGCGGCTGACGCTGAGCGAGATCTGCGAGTTCATCAGCGGCCGCTTCCCCTACTACCGGGAGAAGTTCCCCGCCTGGCAGAACAGCATCCGCCACAACCTCTCGCTCAACGACTGCTTCGTCAAGATCCCCCGCGAGCCGGGCAACCCGGGCAAGGGCAACTACTGGACGCTCGACCCGGAGTCCGCCGACATGTTCGACAACGGCAGCTTCCTGCGCCGGAGGAAGCGCTTCAAGCGGCAGCCGTTGCTCCCGCCCAACGCCGCGGCCGCCGAGACGCTGCTGCTGAGAGGCGCGGGGGCCGCGGGCGGCGCGGGAGACCCGGTGGCCGCCGCCACGCTCTTCCCGCCCGCGCCGCCGCCGCCGCCCCCTCACGCCTACAGCTACGGCCCCTACGGCTGCGGCTACGGCCTGCAGCTGCCGCCCTACGCGCCGCCCTCGGCGCTCTTCGCCGCCGCTGCCGCCGCCGCCGCCTTCCACCCGCACTCGCCGCCGCCGCCGCCGCACGGCGCGGCCGCCGAGCTGGCCCGGACCGCCTTCGGCTACCGGCCGCACCCGCTCGGAGCCGCCCTGCCCGGACCCCTGCAGGCCGCGGCGGCCAAGGCGGGAGTCCCGGGCGCCTCGGCGCTGGCGCGCTCGCCCTTCTCCATCGAGAGCATCATCGGGGGCAGCCTGGGCCCGGCCGCCGCCGCCGCCGCCGCCGCGCAGGCCGCCGCTGCCGTGCAGGCCTCGCCCTCGCCCTCGCCGGTGGCGGCGCCGCCCGCGCCCGGGTCCGGCGGCGGCGGCTGCGCGGCGCAGGCGGCGGTGGGCCCGGCCGCCGCGCTCACTCGCTCCCTTGTGGCCGCCGCGGCCGCCGCCGCCTCCTCCGTCTCTTCGTCGGCCGCCCTGGGGACTCTGCACCAAGGGACTGCCCTGTCCAGTGTGGAGAACTTTACTGCTAGGATTTCAAATTGTTAATTACGCTCTGTTAGCGCGCTTGAGAAAGAGAAGGTAGGAATCCCGGCTCCGCTTCTCATCCTGGGTTTGCTGTTTTGTTCGCTCCTCCCGGCGCGGCCCCTCCCGACCTCGCGCGCCCATTTTCGCCGCTTCGGATTCTCGGACGAGACCGTGTTTGGCAACAGCTCGGGCGAGCTTTTCGGCTCTGCGGGTTCCTGTATTTATGCAAAGTCGTCCTAAGCTGCAGCCCCCGACCCCGGGTGGGGAGGAAGAGGGTTCTGGTGGGGGCCTGCCCTGTTTAGGCACTAGAGCCTTCCTTGACTTTTGGCAAATTAAAAAATAAACTAAGCCTTTTTGAGGTGTAGAGATTCTCAGGTCCAGGCGTTAAAGAAATCAATAATGTTCAAAAGAAGAATAATACAAAAATAGTAACGGTCTCGAAGAATGCCAGCGAAGCAATACTTTTTATTTGAGGACACTTGACTGGTGTACTTTTTCATGAAAAAAAAAAAAAAAAAGATTAACATGTTTACAGAAGGAAAAAAGTCAAAATTATCATTTCTTATTTTAACCTGTGTTTTGTATTATAATAGACATACGGAATTTTTATTTTGTACTTACTGCGTATTCTTTACAAGGAGTCTTGTAAATTTTACTGGCAATTATTATTGTACTATTCTAATGTAAGATTTTTACACTTTTTCAGAAATAAAATGCTTAATTTTCAAAGAAAATTCACCAGAATAATTGGCTTCAGTTGTCCCCTTTTTAGTTTATTTTCTTTTCTGTTAAAAAAAGAAGTTATAGGAAATGAAAGTTGTGGGATAAGCAAGAACCCAGTATAAAATAGACTTATATTTTTTTTTCAAAGAGAAGTTAACAAAAGCATCATGCCATGAATTTTCATTTAAACTTTCTTAAGTCAAAACTATTGCAGGAGATCAGAAATTATTTTAAATCACTTCTAATAAAAGAAGTTACTTTGGTATCCATTTTCAAATCTCACTGTATTCCATTTTAAAGAGCGTTAAGGCATTTTAAAATTAAAGTCAGAGTTACCCTAAGATAGTTTTACAAGAACTTTTAATTTTGAGTTTTCCACTTCATTTAATTTCCACTCACTTTTTAGCACAATATTGCATATATCTGCAAAAACTCTACAACATAGTATTTACCCTACAACAGTATTCATGTAGTAGGAGCAAAGAAGCAGTTTCTAATCTAAAACATTTAATAGAAAAATGTAATAGAGGTGATTATCAGTTAAATAGCTTTAAAGTCCCAAATAAGAAAAATTTTCGTATATATAAATAAATTGTATTTTAAAAAGATCTAGTATTTAAAGTTATTATTTTCTATATAGAAGGGATTCCAGTAATTGCATAAAGAGGGGTTTTTTTTTTTATCTTAAAAGACAAACGTTGAAACTCTAACTTAACTGAATAAGTTAGAGTATGTAAGAGAAATCTTTAGAATAGGATATGCTTTAAAGAATAAAAATGAAAATGCATCAAGGGTTTATTGAGCTAATTATATTTATAAAATTTAGGTGATTTAGGATAACTTTTTCAAATTTTTAGTCTTTTCATTAACTACTATTGCACACAATTTCAATTTCTTCAGAAAAGCGTGAGACTAGTTTTGGGGACTACAGATGTTATTGTCGGCTCTAAATAAAAGTAATACATAATTTAAATGATTAATATCAGTGGCTTACTTACAGTGGACATCGAATCTGTTTAATTTATTTAAAATGTCTGAACAGGTATATATCTGAAGATCTGCAGGTTTAATTTCCCAAGTTAATGAAGTCTGTATTATAAGCCAATATTTTGCAGTGATATTCACTCCTGACACTCTGTCCTCTTGTCCCTTTTAGGGAGGAAAAAGCTGATTCTCACAGCCTCAAAATGTTCTGTTTTTTTCTCTGAAACTTGGAAGAGGTTAAACACACCGTCAAACTAACCCCTAAATATATAGATACAAATTGAAATACTGTTAAACCAAAAATCTTATGTGCAAAAGTTACTTTTACCCTAGTCCAGCTAAGAGAGAGGAGATTTTGGACCCGAGAATGTCCGGATCCCACGCGACTGGAGTGGAGAGGTGTCAGCCGGAGGAATCCAAACGGCACAGACACTGCTGGCGCGCCTTGTAACGCACAGATCTGAAATTTAGGTCTGAAAGTAATTACGAAGAGAGCGAGCCAAGAACAAAACCGTGTGTATTTTTTATTCTCATTTTTAATTTTTTTTTTTTTTTTTTTTTTTGCATGTTGCGTGGCTGTTCTGAAAGCAGGGAATCCCGGCTAATCCCGCTCAGGTTCTGATTCCCGCATCTTTAAAAAGTGCCGGAACGGGCTCCCACTTCCAAGGTGTCAGTGCTTTTAAGTAAATGGCAAGAAGGCACTGGGTGATCCAGCGCTGGACCGGGGTTGAGGTCTCGCTTCACCGTGCCCGCTGGAGACCGCAAGCCTGTTTTTAAACAGGTGGAGCGCAACGTGAGCCCCCGAAGCATAAGGCAATGCGAACCTGGCCCGAGTTCTGTTGCGTCCTGCGGGTCCCCACCCTCCGGGTTTGGGATTACGCGGTCGGTCTTACTGACCCCGCAGGCCTGCTCGGCGGGCAGACCAGATTGGGGAAAGCCAGGGCCTCGGGGTGGGTGAGATGTGGGCTGTGAGAAGTGTGGGCTGTGGGCCACGGGGCAGGCCAAGAGTGGGCCGTGGACCGTGGACAGGCCAGCCGGGAGCGCTGGGCGCGCCCCGTCAGGCCGCGCGGGTGAGCAGGTGCTGGAACAAAGGCCGACGGGCCGCCAGCCCACCGCGGCCTTTGATGGGCAAGGACGTCTCCTCCAGGGGCTCCTCATTCGCATGCAAATCCAGCTCTGGTCCCCTTTTCTTTGAAGGCAAACAGAAGGATGTTTGTGTGTTTGTAGGGACCAGGCCTGCTTGAACAAGTCTTCTTCAATAGGCTAGGTCTTGAAAAATAAACCAGTTGGACAAACACAGGCCACCAGCTCTCCTCCTCCCAACTACAAAGTGTGGATTTGCTACAACTCATTAACCCGACGCTTTTCTCCCCTTCTCCTTGTTTCTCTGCTCATCAAACGCCCCCGTAGAGCCTCGAGACAAATGACCGAAGCTCAGTCGGGAGGGAACTGCAGTTAATAGGGAGAGGGATATATTGGGGCTAATGGTTCAGGCAGCTCCCAGAGAAGGACCACACAAAAAAGAGCCTCTCCATTCAGGTCTCTGTTGTGCTGCAAAGATTTAATCTGCAGCTAGATTTAGCCAAATGTTATCTATTGCGGGGGGGTGGGTAATGAAGCCCTTATGGATTGAATTGCTCCTTGTACCACACATGGTGTCATGACCTTAGATCATTTCTTGGTTGATTTCTTTTTTCTCTATTGGGTAATTATTTTATTTCTTTAAAATAAGAAGCTAGTGCTTCTGCTCAACAGCATGCTCCCTCTCCATCCCCATCCTGTGCATTTATATAAGAGCCACTTCCCTTCCTCTTAAAAAAAGAAAGAAAGAAACTAGGGAGTCAAAGGGAAAAAAATGAGAAGCTTTCCTATTTTTTACTCACTGAAGCATTTGTGTGTTTACACATCTCTACTTTTCTGTCTCCTACTCAGTGGCCCTTTCCTGTCCAAACTTTCTGTTGATGGAACTGGAAATCTGGATATATTTATTATCAAAATCCCTACAGTGAATGTAGTAAGCATCTATCTCAGGAAATGGCTTCTGCCCTTCACAGTTTTTTTTTTTTTTCTTTTTTATAAACCCACCATTTCTTCCTGTAGCCTGTCCTCTGAGAGAGCTGGGGGAGGTGGTTATTCTGATGGAAGGTGATTATTTTGATGGACTACCAGCCTGTGTCATTTATTAAAGGCTGTCTGAGGCGAGTGGTTTAGGCTGTGCCTATTTTGTTTTTTTCTCTCTGGCCCCAGTGGCTCTGGTTTCCTTCCTTGACCAAGGACCAAACCTGGAGCAGCTAACAGTGTTATTACAACTGCTGTTGATGGGTAAGGATCTAATCTTACTACCCAAAGCCAGGAATCAGGGACTCTGGTTACAATTTTAAAATTCTCTGCTGGCTACACATTCTGCTCACACCTGGTTTTATTACTGACTGAGAAAAGTCATTTTGGGGCAACTTAAAGGTCATATCAGCATCAAACTCAATCCAAATCAGAAATCTGCCCAGGAGCCACCCTGGAATCTCAGGGCTCCTCCAGGGGGGTAAAGTGCATCTAATTGGAATGCCGGGGGTCCCCTACCCCACTTTAGAACTGAACCAGAAAGGACAGGCCTAGGGAGCAGAGGACAAGTGAAGTGGACCCAACGTTGTCTGCATCCATTCTTGTCCCTGCTGGTTGCCTGATGGTGCAGCTGGGTCACACATATACACACACAAGCATGCACGCTCATTGCCCATCAGCTGCCACTTGCCTCCCTTCTCCCCTATGATTTTGTGATTAGACATATGCTTTTTGTTGGTAGATGTGTTTGATGTCACGGCCAGTGAAATGTGGTGTGTTTATAGGGCCACGAACGTAAATGTGTAAATATGTTTAGTGTAAAATCTGGCCCTTCGACTTTAGCAATAAATACCCTGCCAACTCGGATACTATTACATTTGACAGAAAGATGGAGAATCTGATCATGACCAGCTGCTCAGGGCTCTTTGGGGCTTATACTTTCCCAACTGAATTCACATTTCAGATAATTTCTTTGCATGTCACATCTCTCTAATCACATCTTTCCCCTGATGTGAACAGCTTGGGTTCCTTTATTTTTATTGTTGACCCCTCTGGCATGCTGGAAACTTCCTAGTCCATTACTCCAGCTTCTTTACGAGGAAGATATTAGTCAGTAACAAGCAAAACACAGAGAAAACAACTGATGATTATCATTGATCCCTTTTTGAGTCCTGAGCCTCCAGGTGTGATAGGATGGCTAGGAAGAGAAATGAAGATAAAAATTATGAGCTTCTGACCCATATTTATAATTTTTCTTGTCATTATCATAAGCATCTTAACTTTAAAATACTGTTTTGAGATACTCTAACTTTTAAAAGTAAACATTTTAGGAGAGTATAACATAATACAGAAAAGTACACAAATTGCAGAGACTTTTCATAAAGTTAACACACCATGTAACCAGCATCAGATTAAGAAGCAGATGTTATCAGCACCTGAGAAACCCCATTCCTGTCTGTTCCAGTCAATACCCTTACCACACATTGCCTTTTTAAAAGAACTTGCACTAATATTTCTCTTAAATATGCTGTGAAATAGGACAAGAATTTTTATTGACCCCATTTTACAAATATCTCAAGGCTCAAAAGAGATTAAATGACTTGCCCAAGGTCACAGCTACTGGGACTTCAGCATTTAAACCCCATTTCATTTCCATTACATCACACTGTCACTTTGTTGCCATCATTGTGATTTATTAAACACCCACTGTGGTAGGGAGGTTGCCTTACAGGTCACTGTGTAGAATAGAAGAGTCATTTATTTCTTACACACTTTTTTGCATCCTTGCCACACCCTCCTACCTGCCACTTCCACCTCAACCCCTTGTTTTAGATTCATTTGGAATTGATGGCTAATTATTTCAGAGGTGTCAACTTCCTCCACCTAGTTCTACACGACACTCTCCTAGCAACTCGTTTCACATTTTTTTTTTTTTTTTGCATCAGCAATCTTTAAAACATTATACACACATGCGCACACGCATGCACACAGC